>NW_020172632.1:7155688-7171459 GCF_003031525.2 Neophocaena asiaeorientalis asiaeorientalis | reverse complement strand
CATACCACAAAAAAAAAAAAAAAGAAGAAGAAGACACAGGTCCACTTTGATAAAAATATTTAAAGGCTGGGTTTTTTTTGTTTTTTTGTTTTTTTTTACCTCTCACTGTTGTGGCCTCTCCGGTTGCAGAGCACAGGCTCCGGACGCGCAGGCTCAGCGGCCACGGCTCACCGGCCCCGCCTCTCCGCGGCATGTGGGATCCTCCCGGACCGGGGCACGAACCCGTGTCCCCTGCATCGGCAGGCGGACTCTCAACCACTGCGCACCAGGGAAGCCCTAAAAGCTGTTTTTAAATATTTAGATCTGGTCCCCCAGAATCTGGTCCTCATGCTCTCACCAGAATTTCCGATGACAGAATGACAGAATTTCCAGTTCTAAAGTGCATGTTTATTCATATTTTAACATTTCTGAAGTTGAGATTATACGGCAATTGATGGTATCTTAGGTCAATAAGACACGGCGGCAGCTAACATTTGCAAGCTGTTTTACAGTTAGCCACAGTATTCCATGCACTTTTTCCTTTAGGTTTCACAACAACTTCCTGAGGTGAGTTTTACCAGCCCCGTTTTCAACACCAAGAAGCAGATTCCATGTGGTGATGCCATGCAAGGTAATCCTAGACTGTGTGGGTTGTGGGTGGAGGAGTTAGCCTCGATGGAGTTCCTTTTCTCCTTACCACCAACTTTAGACAGAATATTCCATTTGGGTCTCCACCGTCCCCTGCTCATTGACAGCTGAGGGAAGTGAGGCTCAGAGAGGTTAAGCGATGTGCCCCACCTCACACAGCCAGTAAGCATCAGAGCCAGGATCTGAACTCTTTCCACTACCACAGCTGTTTGCCTGGCACTAGGGGCCGCAGCTGTGCTCCCATGGGAACCAAGCACAAGATGCTGGAGCCCCCAGCCCAGCCCAGAGTAAGCCCCTCTGTGCCCTTGCCCCTCTGCTGGAGCTCCAGTGGCACTCACTGCATGAGCCTGTCCCGGGCTGGGTCCAAGAGGTAGCGCTTGGATCCACCCATGAACAGGGACTGGTGTCGCTGCCGATGGTCCTTTGTCTCCATCAGCTGGGTGTTGAGGTAGCAACCCACACCCACGGGGTTCTGCACCAGGGAGAAGAGGCAGGACATTAACAAGCTGGATGCCTGGCTTGGAAACTTGATCTCAGGCCCCCTCCCCTCCCTCTAGGCTCCTCCTTACTCCATCTGTTACACAATGAATCATGTTCCACAAAGAGATGTGGAAGTCCTAATCCCCAGGACCTCAGAGTGTGAGCTTATTTGGAAATAGCTGCAGATGTAATCAATTAAGATGAGCTCATACCGGAGCAGGGTGGGTCCTTAATCCAATGTGGCTAGTGTCCTCATAAGCAGAGACATACAGGGGGAAGATGGCCATACAACATGGAGGCAGAGGCTGGAGTGATGCATTTACAAGCCAAGGAGTTCCAAGGATTGCCAGCCACCACCAGCAGCTACAAAGAGGCCAGGAAGGATTCTCCCCTACAGGTTTCAGAGGAAATGCGGTTTTGTCGATACCTGGATTTCAGACTTCTGGCTCCCAAAACTGAGAGAGGATAAATTTCTGTTGTTTTAAGCCATCTAGTCTGTGATACTTTGTTATGGCAGCTTTAGGAAATTAATACACCATCCCACCCAGAAACCTGGGTGGTAGGTACAAGAAGCGCCAGTGGAGAAGTTCAGAGAGGAGATGTAGCCTGTCCAGAGTGACTAGTGAGGGCAGGAGAATGGCAGGACAGGAACCTGCCATTTGTATAGAATCTGTCCCAAGGTCAGACTGGGTCCCCAGGCGAAGACTCTCTCCCCTGGAGGAGGTGCAGGCTGGAGGTGAGAAAAGGAAGAATGTAGGGACCTGACCGTCTGGACCTCACAAGAACCGAGGAGGGCAGGGGGTGTGGGCACACTGGGGGCCAAGGCATCGCTTGGGAGACAAGGAGGTGGAGTGGAAGAGGGAGAGCTGGGGTGTGGGCCTGCGGGATGGGGCAGGGGGAGCTTAGTAGGAAGGCAGGTTCCAAGCAAGGTGTTCCCAGGGAAACCAGGAGAAAGCCACAGCTTAAAAATACACAGCTGTTCAGGAGGGCTGCGGCGGCAGGGGGTGGCAGGGCAGGCTGGCACGTCCAGCAGCAGCAGTGTCAGTGTTTGGGCAGCTGTTCGGGGCTGGAGGGGGTAAAGCCAGCAAGGGCGGCCCGACCCCCCCACCCCCGGGAGGCCATCCAGAGGCTTTGGAACACAGAGGAGATGCTAAGTAAGAAGGAAGAATTCCTGGAGAAGAAGATAGAGCAGGAGCTGATGGCCGCCAAGAAGCATGACACCAAAATCAAGCGTGCTGCCCTCTAGGCACTGAAGCGCAAAAAGAGGTATGGAAAGCAGTTGGTACAGATCAACAGCACGCTGTCAACCATCGAGTTCCAGCGAGAGGTCCTGGAGAATGCCAACACCAGCACCAAGGTGCTCAAGAACGTGGGCTATGCCACCAAGGCCATGAAGGCTGCCCACGACAACATGGACGTCGATAAAGCTGATGAGTTAACGCAGGACATTGCTGACCAGCAGGAACTTGCAGAAGAAACTTCAACAGCTATTTCAAAATCTGTAGGGTTTGGAGAAGAGTTTGACGAGGAGGTGCTCGTGACAGAATTAGAAGAACTAGAACAGGAGGAACTAGACAAGAATATGCTGGAAATCAGTGGACCGGAAACAGTCCCTCTACCAAATGTTCCCTCTATATCCCTACCAACAAAACCCACCAAGAAGAAGGAAGAGGAAGACGACGACGTGAAGGAATTAGAGACCTGGGCTGGATCCACTTAACCGGTCCAGTGCGGGCTGGGCCCGGTCTGATGGCCTGCGCGGCGGGCAGGCGCGTGTGTGTGCAGGGCAGGCAGGTTCCATCACTCTCGATTCTTCCTCCCAAGCAGTAGGGCAGCATCACTGCTCACTCTGCATAGCATGGTCTGCACCCAGCGGGACAAGCAAGGGGCGGGGGAGGTGCCTGCTGTTTATAATGTTGACTTTCTGTAAAATAAACTGTATTTGCAAATCCAACATTGAGCTTCTGGACTCCACTGACTCCACTGCTGAACCTCAACGGATAGGG
Organism: Neophocaena asiaeorientalis asiaeorientalis; assembly: GCF_003031525.2. Lineage (NCBI taxonomy): Eukaryota > Metazoa > Chordata > Mammalia > Artiodactyla > Phocoenidae > Neophocaena > Neophocaena asiaeorientalis. Next base: position 7,168,346 of record NW_020172632.1, on the reverse strand, counting down.
TCGACCATTTGCAGTTGAAATGACCTGAAAATGTAGCCTCTGTCCTTTTAAGTCAGCTGACTTGTCACGCATCTCTTTGTAAGACTTGTATGGTACTGGCAGGAGTTGTTTTGTATTTTTTTTATAAATTTATTTATTTTGTTTAATTATTTTTGGCTGTGTTGGGTCTTCGTTGCTGCGCCCAGGCTTTCTCTAGTTCCGGCGAGCAGGGGCTACTCTTTTTGCAGTGTGCAGGCTTCTCATTGCGGTGGTTTCTCTCGTTGCAGAGCATGGGCTCTAGGCATGCGGGCTTCAGTAGTTGCAGCACGCGGGCTCAGTAGTTGTGACACACGGGCTTAGTTGCTCCGTAGCATGTGGGATCTTCCCGGACCAGGAATCGAACCCGTGTCCCCTGCCTTGGCAGGCAGATTCTCAACCACTGCGCCACCAGGGAAGCCCAGGAGTTGTTTTTTAAAAGCCATAAGCTTTTCCTTATCCTTAGCTGTAATAATGCATCTGATTTTGGTTTCCTTGAGAGCTGTATTTCTATCACCTGTGTACTGGCTCCTGTGTTTCCCACTCTGGCCCACTCCTCACTCCCACTCCCCTGATCTCTTTGGAGTTTGTGACATTGATTTGAAATGGATGGTGTTCTCTTGAGAGCACGTGAGATTGTGAGAGTTAAGTCCCAGCTATGCATTTTTCTAACGTAGCTCTAAGGTCCTTGTTGCTGTTTGTGATAACTGATAGATAACTCATACATTTATAATAAGATGAAACTATGGTTTGCACTGTCTATTAAATATCTCAATTAATTAAAAAAAAAAAACAGCTGTTCAAAACCAGGCAAAACTAACCTGCACTGCTGGAAGCTAGGAGAGGAACCACCTGACGGGGCGGGAGGTTGGGGGGTGGCCCTGGGGTGCTGGAAACGTGCCCTTCAACCCTCTGGGGTGTGGTTACATGGTGAGTCCATTTTTGTGACAATTCATGGAGCTCTTCACTTAGGACTCATGCTCCCTTCTGTATGGTTATTAGACCCCAGTAAAAGGTGGGCTTAAAAAATGAAGGACAGGAATGAGAAACGGAATGAGGCTGATGCCCAATGCCATCTGGTGCATGAAGAAGGCAGGCACACGGAGGCAAGAGCTTAGCTATCTTACACGAACACCAACACACCGAAGATTATGTCATATATGGGGGATGGCTGCCTCTGGGGAGGGGGAGGAGAGGGGAGGGGAGGAGAGGGGAGAGGAGGAGAGGGGAGAGGAGGAGAGGGGAGAGGAGGAGAGGGGAGAGGAGGAGAGGGGAGAGGAGGAGAGGGGAGAGGAGGAGAGGGGAGAGGAGGAGAGGGGAGAGGAGGAGAGGGGAGAGGAGGAGAGGGGAGAGGAGGAGAGGGGAGAGGAGGAGAGGGGAGAGGAGGAGAGGGGAGAGGAGGAGAGGGGAGAGGAGGAGAGGGGAGAGGAGGAGAGGGGAGAGGAGGAGAGGGGAGAGGAGGAGAGGGGAGAGGAGGAGAGGGGAGAGGAGGAGAGGGGAGAGGAGGAGAGGGGAGAGGAGGAGAGGGGAGAGGAGGAGAGGGGAGAGGAGGAGAGGGGAGAGGAGGAGAGGGGAGAGGAGGAGAGGGGAGAGGAGGAGAGGGGAGAGGAGGAGAGGGGAGAGGAGGAGAGGGGAGAGGAGGAGAGGGGAGAGGAGGAGAGGGGAGAGGAGGAGAGGGGAGAGGAGGAGAGGGGAGAGGAGGAGAGGGGAGAGGAGGAGAGGGGAGAGGAGGAGAGGGGAGAGGAGGAGAGGGGAGAGGAGGAGAGGGGAGAGGAGGAGAGGGGAGAGGAGGAGAGGGGAGAGGAGGAGAGGGGAGAGGAGGAGAGGGGAGAGGAGGAGAGGGGAGAGGAGGAGAGGGGAGAGGAGGAGAGGGGAGAGGAGGAGAGGGGAGAGGAGGAGAGGGGAGAGGAGGAGAGGGGAGAGGAGGAGAGGGGAGAGGAGGAGAGGGGAGAGGAGGAGAGGGGAGAGGAGGAGAGGGGAGAGGAGGAGAGGGGAGAGGAGGAGAGGGGAGAGGAGGAGAGGGGAGAGGAGGAGAGGGGAGAGGAGGAGAGGGGAGAGGAGGAGAGGGGAGAGGAGGAGAGGGGAGAGGAGGAGAGGGGAGAGGAGGAGAGGGGAGAGGAGGAGAGGGGAGAGGAGGAGAGGGGAGAGGAGGAGAGGGGAGAGGAGGAGAGGGGAGAGGAGGAGAGGGGAGAGGAGGAGAGGGGAGAGGAGGAGAGGGGAGAGGAGGAGAGGGGAGAGGAGGAGAGGGGAGAGGAGGAGAGGGGAGAGGAGGAGAGGGGAGAGGAGGAGAGGGGAGAGGAGGAGAGGGGAGAGGAGGAGAGGGGAGAGGAGGAGAGGGGAGGGGAGGAGAGGGTCCTTGCTCAACCAGAGATGAGAAATGGGCCAACTCCCTGAGCTGCCCCTGAGGCCTCAAGACAAATATGCAAGAGAATGGAGGGAGCATTTCCCTAGAAAATAAAAGAGTGGGATGGCTCTGGGTGATGTCCATTAGCACAGTGGTTCTCAAACTTGTCCCTGGAAGAGCAGGATCAGCATCACCTGAGAACTCATTAGAAATGCAAGTTCCCAGGCCCCACCCCAGGCTTACTGAATCAGAAGGTCTGGCATGGGGCAAGCCCTCCAGGTGAGGCTGATGCCCGCTCAAGTTTGAAAAACCACTGCCTGAGAGAAATGAGACCGTGGAGTGGGTGTTAGTCCCTGGTAGAAAAAAAAGAGGTGGGATGGGCTCCCTCAGAGCATCAGTTCCCAGGCGGAAGGAGAACTTGGGGCTGCCTGTAGAATTAGGAGAGTGTTCCCTGCTTCTCGCTGTGTATCCCCTACCCAGACGCACTCACCCAGGTTCCCAGAATCATCGGGGAGGCCTTTATGCCTATCCGCTTGGGAGACAGCAGGAACGCCCAGCAGGAACGGTGGTTGGTTGATGTGTTTGCATTCCTTCTCTGGAGGAAGCCACGTACTGGGACCAGACATGGCCTAGAGGTGAGGAACCAAGGCTGAAAGCTTGGCGAGGTCTGGCGGTGGTCAGCCTGGGGCCAGGCCTGATGAGGGCTCTGGGCGGCTGACCTCACCCCCCTGGCAGCCATGAGACTTGAGCCAAGGATGGTAGGAGGTACCTGGCCACCTCCCAACTTACCAGGAGCCCATCCTCTGGGGGTGAAGGCGCCCTGCGGTACTCTCATGACCCCTGCCACCCACTCTATGCCCACCCATCAGCCTGAAACCTCTTTCCAGGTTCCCAAGGGCTCTCCCGGTCTGGCAGGGTCCAGAGAGGTGCTCTAGACCCCAGTCTGGGGAGCAGAAGCCACACGGACTTTGCAGCTAAATGAGCTGGGCTCCAATCTTGGCTCCTCCCCCTTGCTGGGAGCCTGGGCAAATCCCTTCCTATCTCTGGGCCTCAGTTTCCTTTCATGAAATGCAAAAGAAAATCCCTCCCTCCAGGGGGCTGAAATGTGCCCTCCCCAGAGCAGGTATTCAGGAAATGTTGGTACCCTCTTTCATTCCTCTGGACACGCCCACCTTCCCAAGCCCTTAGCAGGTCCCTCCCTGGGGGGCAGAACCTGCTTGGGGGTCGACCAATGTCCAGAGCCTACTCAGATGACTGGCTGCCGAGCCCCCAGAAAGGAGCCCACCGCTCCCCTAAACAGAACCGGTGTGCGGCCTTCTGTCGGGCAGACCCCTTATTCACACTTGGTCCCGCTCCAGTTTTCCCCTCATCCTCTCTGCAGGGGAGGGAGGGGCAGAGATCAATGCCCACTGGGCACTTCCTGGGTGCCAGGCTCCATGCTATAGGCTCTAGTACTAACCTCAATGAATTCTCACAGCCACCTGGTCATGCTCACGGAACAAGCGTGTAAACCAAAGCTCAGAGAGTGACAGACACTGATCCAACGTGACTAGTAAGTACAATACCAGGATTGGGAACCAGGTGAGTCTGGTACCCAAGGGTGAGCTTTCGGCTGAAATAGCCACTTCCACCCCACCCTGCCCCAGCAGGAAAGCCCCCCTCCAAGAGAAGAAGGAAGGAAGGCCATAGGGGCACAGTGACTAGTTTTGGGGGACACTGGCTAAGTGTGGCCCAATAAATTCTTTCTGGAGGGGCTTCCGGGTTGCGGGGAACTTTTGAAAAAACTCCACGCTTCTTATTGTGACATGAGTTAAGTTCTTCCACGAAGCTCTTGAAATTCATCAGTTCCCTGGGCCGTTTTTTCTGAGAAACAGAGGAGGAAAAAGAATATGTCAGGAAAAGCAAGAGCTGCGATGCTGGACCCTTACCACAATCAGAGACAAGCAGTGGTCCAATGAGGCATCACTCTCCCCCATGCCTGCCACTATCCCATGGCCAGGCCAGTCCACCCTGACCTGGGCTACAGAGACGAAGCCCCCCAGCCAGGGGTGGGGTCAGTCTGATGGGGTCTCTAACAGCCCCTCCTCCGTGCAGTGCCCTGCAACCCAGCTTGCCTTCATCCGTTTCTTCTTTCTTTCACTTGTTTCGTGGACATTTACTGAGTCAGGCACTGTTCTAAGTAGGAAGGAGTGATAGTCCAAATATTTAAAAACCAGTGTGACGGGGGAACACTCAGGATTCTTAGGGCAGCAAAACTACTCTGTATGATACTATAATGGTGGATACATGTTATTATATATTTGTCCAAACCCATTGAATGTACAACACCAAGAGTGAGCCCTAATGTAAACCATGGACTTTCAGCGATAATAATGTGTCAATGTAGATTCACTGATTGTAAGAAATGTTCCCCTCTGGTGCTGATTACTGATAGTGGGGGCCTGGGCATGTAGCGGGGACAGAAGGAACATGAGAACCCTGTACTTTCTGCTCAATTTTGCTGTGAACCTAAAACTGCTCTTTAAAATGTCTATTTTTTAGATAACACAAAATAATATCCTGAGGCCTGGGCATTGGCTCTAGGGCCTACGGGAGCGTCTGAGGCCCCTGCTATGCTGACAGGACACCTTAGTAGCTGGTCATGGGGAGGCCTGGGAAGACCCAGGGAGGAGCCAGGTTGCAGGGCTCATTCAGTGGCTATTTACCAGCTGGTCCCAAAGAATTTCAACATTTCACCACCCCTACTTCCTAGCGCTCCTGATGCCTTTACCACAGCACCCACTCCCTGCTAACATTCTATATTGTTTTCACTTGCGATTGTGTTTCTTTTTGCACTAGAAAGTAAGCATTTACTAGAAAGTAAGCACCACTGGGGCAGGTTCCCCTGCACTTAGACGATTACCTGGCCCAAGGCACACATGAGTGAAGGCACAGTAGAGACAAAATAAACAGTTAGACAAATACTTAAGTCCAATTACTATGAAAGCAAAGCCCACGGTGCTAGGGATCACACAACAGGAATTTGACTGGTGCAGGAAAGGGGGGCATCAAGCTAAAATTCTACCTCATCTTCCCCTCTCAGCCCTCCAGTTCTCTGCCACTAACCCAGTCAGCTTAGCTGGGTCTGAGATGGCTGGGAAGTGTCTCCCAAACAGCAGGACACCCAGGCCTGCAGCATCTAGGTCCCTGCAGGCCTGGCAGCCTGTCTCCCATCCAGGCCTGGTACTGGGGCCCCCTGCACCTCCCCTGCAATTCGTGCTGGTACAGAGGAGAGGGGACTGGAGGTGAAGCCAGACACATGCCGTGGGGTTCAATCCCGGCTCTGCCCCTACCAGCTGCGTGGCTAGCCTCAGTCTCCTCCTCTAATACAGGGCGCCTTACCCTGTCCTAGCTGGGAGCAGGGAGTGAGCAGGCTATGGGAAGAGTCCTGCGCAGAGCCCGGCACACAGGGTGCTGTGGATAGGTGAGGGCTGTTGTCCTGCCAGGGAAGACATAGCCCGCCTGGGTACACACCTGCACAGAGTAATGTCCATAAGGCTGAAGCTTGCTTTGGTCACCAGAGAAAGTGTCATAGAGGCCGCGGGTGCCCATGGATCATGCCAGGTATGCCTCGATGCCACTTTTGAAGGTGTAGGTGCCCAGTGCCAGACTGCTCCCCTGGAACAGAGCACAGAGGACAATCCCTGCAGGTCCATCACCCCTTGGGGCCTCGGTTTCCCCATCTGCCCTGGAGTCCCCCCACCCCAGGTCTGTGCAGCAAGGTGGGTGAGGCCTGGCCAGGGTAGGGGATACCTGATGAGCCAAGGGGGGCAGTTTGTTTGTCATCCTGCACATGAGGCCCTTGGAATGAGACCAGTTCCAGGCACTGTCCTCCAGCTTCGTGTATGGGTTGCCCTTCTCCCCATAATTTCCAGGGCCTGGATAGTAGTTCTGGGGGCGAGAGGGAGGGACATAAAGGCTGTTAGTCCCATGCCTTGTGCTGCTGAGTGCACCTGAGGAAGAGATGCCCTCCAGAGGGTAACGGGATTTTCAGAGTCCCTGTGTGTTAACTGCCCCCCAAAACGCACAGCACTGTGGGCCTGTGAGCCTCTGCCACTGCTCAGACCTTCAGTTCCAAGTTCAGACTTCACTGGGGCCCCACTGGTCTGTCCAGCTTATCCCTCACTGTTCCCTTCCTACATCTGACGCTTCAGCCGAAGTGAGGTCCTTGCTGGCCCCCACACCTATGCCGTTCCGGCAACCTCCTCGCCTTTGCTTGCGTGTGCCATTACTGCCACCCAAAATGCCTTTCCCGCCTTCTTGGCCTTGGAAAGTTCTTCTAATCCTGCGAAGCCAGCTCGAACGTCATCTCTCCTGGGAATGAAGCCTTCCTTCCCTGATCACCCCAGACAGCTGCTTGCTTTGGTGGTCTCGGAAATCCCAACCACTACACCCCTGTGTTATAGCCCTACGTTTACATGAATGGGTTTCCCACTGTGCTGTGAACAGTGCTGTGACCTGGAGGGATCTGGAGTCCTGGGTTCGAATCCTGACTCCACTGCTTCTGATTGACCTTGGGCATGCCACTTACTCCTTAGCCCCATGGCCCACATTTCAAGCACAGGGATAGTAGAACTTTCTTCCAAGGTAATGAGGATGATATGAAATAACATCTATAAAGCTTCCTGCACATGCCCAGCCCATAGTGGGTGCCAACACCTAATAAGTCAGGGTGGGGTGGCTGTCTTGGTGGGGCGGGGTAGGAGAGAAAGAGGTAGGAGAGGTTGAGAACTGTGGCTGGACTGAGGATCTGGAGCCTCGACTGCCAGGGTCGGAAATATGGCCTTTGTAGGTGGAATGAGAAGAGCCACCCTGCAGTATAGGTGGGTGAGTGGGTAGCCATCGTTGGGTCAAGACCCGGCAGGATGTTTTCTGCTGCTTTGCACCTTTTAGCCACACGGGATCGCTGCCACTCCACATATGGCTCAGCCCTGCCTACCTCCAGTCCCTGGAACTTCCCAGGAAGCAGCCCAGAACCAGGCCTGGCAGAGAGGGTGGGTAGTCAGGCCGTGGCAGGCATCAGATTCATTCACCCTCAGAGGAACCAGAATGCACATTGCCTCCTTCCAGGGCCCAGGGTTTCCAGGTACGTTCAGGAGAAAAGCCCCAAAGTAGGAAGGTGGGTCTCAACATCACGTGCTGGCTGCTTTACTAGGCTTAATATCTTGGTCCTAGAGACATCCTGATGAGATCAGATCAGTGCCACTTGCAATCAATAGATGGGGAAACTGAGTCTCAGAGAGGCAAGCCTTGTGTCCAAGGTCCCACCTCCAGAAAGGGGCAGCACAAGGGCTCTAACTTCAAAATCCATGCCTGATCCTCTGAGCTTCTACTGTTTCCCAGGCACTGTGCAGGCACCAGAGGTGGGAGAGAAATAAGCACCACGGTGTCTAGGGAGACCTCAGAAGCGAGGGTTATAACAAGGGGGTGGAGCTGCTGATCCTGGAGCTCACAGACCAGGAGGAGCCCAGTGCCGGCACTCTGTCGGCAAAGCCTCATCTCTCCCTTCAAACCTTCAGGTTCAGAGGTGCAGCAACACACCTGGGCTGATGTGAATACCCCTGACTTTAACTAGAATGTTATGTTTCAGGGTTTCTGGGACGCAGGCAGGAGTGCTTAATTCTGGGGGAAGTGGGAATTGTCATTTACAAGATTTTCTTTTAGGTGGACCTTGAAGAAAGAATCATCTTCCCAGAAGATGAAGGGGTGGGACAGGTGTCCCAGGTAGAGGGAGCCATAAGAGCACCTTTGAGACAGTTGGGAAAGGTATACTGGGAAGAGAATGGGAAGGGCATCCAGACTTGATTCTGGGGCATGAGGACACTTAGGAAGGCGACTGGGGCAATAGTAGGTGACCAGGAAATCAGTCCTGGGGGCGCCCCTGGGCAGGGGGAGTGTGGCTTGGGCTTGCGCAGAGGTCAAGGGGATGGAAGGAGGAGGACGGGAGACAGAAGCACAGACCCCCGTGACTACAGGGGAACAAGGTGCCCATGGGCTTCTGGCTCTGGCCGCTGGGTGGTGCCATTGCCCAGGAAGAGCAGGCCTGTGGGAAATGCTGACATGGCAGGAGGGGGGCATGAAGAGTTTGAGGAGCCCGGAGGACCCCGGGGTGGGGGTCTGAAGCCATGTGCATGGAGCCTGGCTGCGCAAGAGAGAACACCCCACAGAGGGTGCTGGGGGAGGGCAGGGCCTGGGAAACAGAAGCCATGGAGGGAGGCTGGCGAAGGAGCTCCAAGGACACACAGCCCAGTGTCCCCACAGCCAAGGGAGGGCAGAGCGTACTAGGAGGAGGATGGAGGCAGAGCCCAGTGCTAGCACAGAAGGCACTGGCTTTGCAGGGGTGTGCTTCAACAGCCCATCCGCTCTGGGGAAGGATTCACAGGACCCAAAGCAGGCACCCACAGCTTTGGCACTGGCACTGCAGAGGCCCCCATGGAGAAGTCAGCACCCTGCACAGGTGGCATTTGTAGGCTTGTCCCACCCACACTGGGGGGACAACTGGAGGGACCAGAGGCCAGAGGAGGCCATCAGGTTCTCAGCCCAGAGCAAGATGACAGCTGAGAAAGTCAGGCCTTGGATGTGAGCTCTCCCAGGGCTGCCTTCTGCCCACTGGGGCAGTGCCACCTCCTTGAACTTTCTGTCCAGCCCTGAGCCCAGGAGAGTGGCTCGGGGAAATCCCGCAGGGCCCAGTGAGGTTACTGCAGGAGCAGATGTGGGGACCAGAGAGGAGAAGAGACAGCTGGAATGGAGGGACAGGCCGTGGGACCTTCACCCTGCTCAGCCAACCCTTGCAGATGCTCCAGCGCTGGGGACCGGGCACAGGAGGAAACAGACAGCATCTGATTTGTTCCCCCAACTCCTCTGCCTTCAGTGGGGCTGGGCTCTGCCATTAGATCCTGTCCTCCACAGATGGTCAAGGAACCAACCAAGTGAGCCCAGCCTACGGGTCAAGTGCAGTTGTTATGTGCGGACACCTTGGACTCAATCCTGCCTCTGCCGCTTAGCAGCTCTGTGACCTTGGGCAGTCACTTAACCTCTCTGTGCTCGTTTTCTGTCTGTAAGTGGCGATGACAGCGCCTGCTTCACAGGGCTGTGGCGAGGAGTACAGTCATTAGCTCACTCATGTGCTTAGAACGGTGCCTGGCGCATGGCAAGTGCTGCATGGAGTGTCGGCTATTATTACGTTAGACTTGAAGGAAATCACTCATTTTTCAGGGCCTCCAGGCAGCCCCTCCCCCCACACTGCAGTTACAGCTTCTGAACCTGAGGGTGCACGTACACGTCCCCTGAACGTGGCAAGGAGTAATTCCCAGGCTCCACAGAAGGCTTCACAGCGGTGAGGTGTGGAGGAAAGGCCCTGGCTTGGGGTTTGCCCATTCGGTCCACTGGGGCAAGATGTTTATCCTCTCTGAGCCTCCAGGGACTCGTCTGGAGTGGTTATAAAAAATTAGAGTGTTTTGGAGAACCAGTACTTAGTAGGCAGGCATGGGCTTAGTCCACAAAGACTTATCACGTGCCTACTATGTGCCAGGCGCTGCTAGGACCTGGGGATTCTGCAGCGAACCAACCGGGCAGATGTGGTCCACCCTTGGGGGCTGCTGTGCGCTGGGGGAGAGACACTGGACCCACAGCCACAAGCGGAGCTCCTGGGAAAGGGAGATGGCACCTCATGGGGTCAGGTCAGACCTCGGAGCTGAGAGCTGAGGGATGAGCAGGGGGTCCTTAGGTGAAGGGGCGGCTGGGGGCGGAATGGCACTTCTGGTAGAGGGGAGAGCAGGGGCAAAGCACAGGGCGAGTGCTTTGCCTCACTTTGAGGAGTGAGGAGGGCAAGGGTGTCCAGCCCAGGGAGCGTGAGGGGCAGGGGAGGAGGGGTGGCACTGGCAGCGTGGGTGTGACTCCCGCCTTTGCCCACATGACCCTATGGAGCCTGAACCCCACTCATCCCGACCCACACCGTCATCTGGATGCCTCCGATCCCCTCCCCCACAAGCATGTCACTCAGTACCCCCCCACAGAGAGCAAAACCCTCCTCCGCTGTCCTCCCACAGCACCTGGAATCAAACCCAAGGCCCTCACCTTGCCAGAAGGGCCTCATGTCCTGGTCCTCACCCCTCTGCTCTTGCCTCCTCCCCCCTCACTCACAGATGTCGTGAGTCTCCATTGCTCACCTACCACAGGTTTTGCTCGAACACCACCTCCTCCCAGAGGTCTCCCCTGACTACCCTATAAATGGCACCTCATCGTTCGCCATCTCTCCCTGTCTCATTTTACCCCATGGCCCTCATTATATGTGATTTGTTTCTCTGTACCGTTGTTTCTACCACTAGGACCACGGCTCCATGAGGGCAGGGACCTTGTCTTCATCACTGCTGGATCCCCAGGGCCTGGAACATTACGTGGCACTAGAGGGCGCTCAACCATTATTTACTGGATGGCTGGATGGCTATAGATATGGAGGAGTTTGTTGAGCACCTAATGTATGCATGGCTCTGTGCCACGGACTCAAAGATGAACAGACCCACCCCTGCAGGCAGGGAGCTCCTGGTCTGGTGGAGGAGACACAGAAACCTACGACAGCCAGTGGGCTGAAAGCTGTGGCACTGGAAAGCAGAGGGGCTGTGGGGTCCCAGAGGGGAGACTGGCCAAGCCTGGGAAGAAGAACTGTAGGAGAAAGGGTGCTTCCAGCCCCACCCAGTCTGCATGCTCTTCAGACAGAGCAGAGGGTAGGAGGGATCCCACTCCGTGTATGAGAACACCTACCCCAATGAGTCCTCGGAAGCGAACCTCTCCGGAGCTGAGCAGCCCCCGGGTGCTGTCCCGTTTCTCCTACAACTCTTCTAAGAAGTCTTTGGAGTTGTAGGAGCCAGGCCCCAGCTCTTCCTTCTGCCCCAAGAGAAGAGAGCAGAGGTGAAAACTTTACACTTGGGAGTGTCCACGCGGGCAGGAGCCCAGGCGAGGATGTGTTCCTTAAGGGATGAGCTCTACCTGGGCCTGGGAGGACACTGCAGGCCACCCTGGGGGCAGGCAGGACCAGGCAGGAGGACCTGGCACCAGCGGTAGGGCAGGGTGGGGCCCCAGGGGCCTCACCTGCTGCCGTTTCTCTTTCAGCATGGCCCGGTACTGGAAGTGGGGCAGCTGTGTCAGCCGGGTGGCTTCCTGGGCCTTGGAACAGCCTGTGCCCACCTCCTTCTTCAATTTCTTGATGCTGAAGCAGGTCTCCTTGTAGCCATAGGTCCCAGGTCCTATGTGGGACTGAGTCAGAGCACAGTCCGAGTGAGGCCAGCCGCACCCACCAGTCCACCCACAGAGCAAGTCCTTGCCAAGCAGTCACCCTGACCTGGGAGTGGACAGGCAATACCCCTCAGGGGGCCCCTCCCCCAGCCCCGAGCCTGGCCCTCAAGGTGCAACCATGACGTCCTCTGTCACTGGCCCCCTTACACTTCAGAGAGGGCCCGCAGCCAGTCTGTGCAAGAGCTGCAAGTGGAGCCCAGGTCTCTGTGAATCCGACCCATGCTGTTTTCACTACAGTCCTGCGTTTATCAAACTCATTGAGGCCCCAGCTCTGAGTCAAGCTCTGAGCTGTGGGCTGAGGGCACGGAGGGGTGTGAGGCATATCCCTTACAGATCAGCTCATCTGTCATGGGGAGGGACTCGGGGGGGGCAGTGGCCAGACCACGTGGGAGACTCGGGAAGCTATGCAAACTCACCACATCCACAGAGTAAACCCTGGAGTACGGGGCCTCCCTGAAGGCGCTGAACTTCTGGTTGGGATAGACAGCGGAGACGTCAAACCTGGGAGGGACAGATGCCCAGTGAGAGGCACCCAGCCCTGATGAGGGCAGTTCTGGGTGGTGGGGAAGTTGGCATCCCACGGGAGGTGACTTTGGAGCTGGCCCATGAAGGATGAGCAGGGCTGCTGCCTCCTCAGGGTCTTCGCCCTTCCAGGTTCCCTCTCCCTAGATTCCACCCTTGTCTGGTCCCCTAACCCGCTGCTGGGAACCTTTACTCAAAATCACCTTCTCAGTGCAACCACCAGCCGCACCACCCCCTGCACTCACAGGCTCCCCCTCCCCACTTCCTTTTTCTCCATAGCCCTCATCATTAGCCAACATTTTATATCTTTTTCTTTTTTTGTTTATTATCCACTCCCACCACCCCTCCCATATGAAGGCAAGCTCATGAGCAAGGGCTTTGCTGTTTTGTTCACTATTTTATCCCTAGATGCTAGAACTGTACCTGGAACATAGTAGGTGATATATA
>NW_020172632.1:7155036-7155146 GCF_003031525.2 Neophocaena asiaeorientalis asiaeorientalis | reverse complement strand
ATGGAGGAAGAAAGACACCTGGGCTGAAATCCTACCCATAACTTTTGGGCTGAGTGACCTACTATGGGCCAGGCCACTCGGCCTCTCTGAGCAGCACATAGTAGGTGCTT
>NW_020172632.1:7068280-7154990 GCF_003031525.2 Neophocaena asiaeorientalis asiaeorientalis | reverse complement strand
ACCAGTGGGTGGCCATGGCGCTGGCCCGCCTGCCGCGGCAAGGCCCTCGCGGAACTCGACTGTGGGACTTTTCCGCGCCCGCCGGCAGGCCAGACCGGCTTCTGCCACCGCCGCCACCGCTGCCACGGCAACCCAGGCCCTGCGATTTGTGATCGCCACAGACCTGTGCGCTGCGTGTTTGCCCGCGCTGCTCCCCTGCAGGCGCGCCCGCAGGGTCCCCGACTTTTCCATTCGGCTATGCACATTTTCATTGCTGCCTTGCCAGACATCCTTCCCCGAGCCCGGCAGATTTAATGGCCCCTCGCGGTGGTTACTGTGGATGCCATTTGGTGGGTTTTAGAGTCATTTGTTGAAGAACCGTTTCCGATTTCTTGCTTTATGGCAGAGCCCCGCGCAGGGCCTGGTGGAGCGCAAAGGCCTCTTGATGTTCACCTTATGCTGGTGGGACCAGTGATACACACAGAAACGGCTCGACTTAGGCAAAGGGCATTCCATTCCTTCTCCACTCTGGGGAGGGGAGGAGGAGAAAGAGGGAACGGGCAAGGGGGGCCAGAGCGTGGCGGGCAGGAATAAGGTGGTCAGGAGAGAGGCAGGGTTGCAGGGATGGTGTCAGGACTCATTCCCCCCCCAGTTACCTGGACACCCACTCTGGGCAGACATTGTGCAGGGTGCCTGGGACCCAGATATGGTCCCTTCCCGGAGAGTCTAGTGGGGGAAACAATGACTACACAGTGTGACTAGGTCAGTGTGATAGGGAGGCCTCTGACCCAGACTGTGGGTGTGTAAGTCAGGAAAGGCTTCCTGGAGGAGGAGAATTCCAAACTCAACATTGAAGAGTGTGTGTGGCTTGCTAGGTAAAGAAAGGGGTTGAGGGTATGTGCCCCCAACAGGGCATGGTCAGCTCTCTCCTCTCATCCTCCCTTATCTCCCACCAATGCCCCACAGTCATGCTACAGACTGTCTAATATCATCTCCCACGATTGCCTTTGATCCCTCCAAGGGTTTTAGGCTAAGGTAGGGCAAAGGGCCATACGCCATTTGACGATGACAAGACTGAAACCAGAGAGAAACAGGACCTTCCCGGGGGGTCCTGCCTCCAGCCTGTGGTGGAAATGGATTACCAGGACAGTGGGTCTTCTTCCAGGCCCCACCCAATATCCTTTTGACATCCCAATATAGCATTTAAGCCATGAGCTGGACTCCTGGGCCCCAGGCTGGCAGGCACATGGTCGCGGTTGGCAGAGCATCCACCCTGCACTGCTGAGCTGAAGGTGAGCGGCATCAGGCCTCGGGAACACACACAGAACAGTCACCCCAGGTCATCCAAGCATGGACTTTGCCCCTTCCCAACCGTGTGACCTTGGGCAAGTCACTTCCTTCTCCGATTCTCAACTTTCTTACCCATAAAATAAATCCCGTAATCTCTTTATCTCCAGACTGCTGTGGAGATTAAATGAGCTAATTTAGGTATGCTCCTGGAACATAGCAGAAGCACAAGAGGTCATTCCCAGCCCTTGGAAAGGGACCTTACAGAAGGTCCAGGGGCAGAGATTGTGTGTCATTCACTCCTGGTGCAGTACGTGGCACATAGTATATGCTCAGCAAATATTTGTTGAATGACAAGTGAATGAATAAATGAATCTAACCCAACTTCCCAGTAATGCATAAATCTTCAAAGAGAATCATGTTCGAATCCTAGCCCTGCTGCTTCCTAGCTGGTGGCCTTGGGCAAGTCACCCTCGCTAAGCTTCAATTTCCTTGTCTGTGACACGTGACTGCAGTCTCCTGGTGGAGCTGTTTTGAGGAGTGAGTGACATGTGACTGTGTCCACTACCACATCCTATGTGCTGGGGAGGCCCTGCAACCAGCCCCAGGGCTGCTCAGGTGTTCTCAGGCCCAGCCCTGCCTGGGGCTGCTTTGCTTCTCTCGCAGCATGAGAGCCTTGGCTCTGGGACTTATGGAGGAATAACCACAGGATATAGGCCAAGGTTCACTGGGCTGGGAGTTCCGGCTGCCAGGCAGCTCAGAACAGGCCAGAGTGAGTCAGCTCTGCAGCAAGGCAGCCTGCTCTAATCAGCCCAAAGCCTTCCCATCACAGCAACTTACCGATCACAGCAATTAACTCTCTCTTGTAGGTACGATTGCAATCCTCTCCAACCCCTATTATACAGAAGAGGAAACTAAGGATCAGACAGAGAGAGTAACTTGCCCTGGTCACATCTAGTGAGCATCACACAGCAGATACAAAGCTCATAACTAAGTCTGCAAGAGTTTCTAACCCATCCTCTAGAGCCATCTATTATGTCAATAAAGTCAAATCAAGTTTCTTAGCCAGGATTCAGGCCTCTGTGATGGGGCTATAGCTGCTGCCTTATGTCCTCATCTGCTGTCATCTCTTCCCCATGCTCCGTAAGCTGCAGCCATATGGGGCTACTCTGTCCCTAGGCATACCCTGCCCTGGCAAAGCTCTAGCGTTTTCATGTGCCTTTCCTGCTGCTGAAATGCACCAGCAACCTAACCTCCCCATCCAACTCCTACTAATCTTCTCCGAGTCAGATCAAAAGCCAAAGCCACCCATTAGGATGGCCATTATAAAAACAAACAAACAAACAAAACAGAAACAAATTACAAGTGTTGGTAAGGATATAGAGAAATTGGAACACTTGTGTATTGTTGGTGGGAATATAAAATGGTGCAGCTCCTGTGGAAAAAAAAGTATAGCAGTTTTTCAAAAAAATAAACATAGAATTACCATATGACCCAGCAATTCCACTTCTGGGCATACAGCTAAAAGAAGTGAAAGCAGGGACTCAAACAGATATTTGTACACCCATGTTCATAGCAGCATCGTTCCCAACAGCTAAAATGTGGAAACAACCCAAATGTCCACTGATGAATGAATGGATAAACAAAATGTGGTATATACATACAATGGAATATTATTTAACCTTAAAAAGGAAGGAAATTTTGACACAAGTTACTACATGGATGAACCTTGACATTATGCTAAGTGAAATAAGCCAGACACAAAAGAATAAGTATTGTATCATTATTCCACTCATATGAGATACATAAAGTAGTCAAATTCACAGAGACAGAAACCAGAACGATGGTTGCCAGGGCTAGGGGAAGGAGGGCATGGAGAGTTGTTTAATGGGTACAAAGTTTCAGTTTGGGAAGATGAAAATGTTCTGGTGATGGATGGTAGTGATGGTTGCACAATGTGAATATACTTAATGCTACTGAACTGTACAGTTAAAATGGTAAATTTTATGTAAAGTATATGTTATGACAATAAAAAGGGGGGAAAAAAGCCGAACTCCCTGGAAATCTGTCTCTGATCCTCCCCAGCAGGTCAAGAGCCCAAGTTTCATCTCACGATCACCAACAATTTATAGAAACAAGTCTTAATTAAAAGTTATTAAATTTTACATTTAAAATTACAGGTGAGGGATTTCCCTAGTGGCGCAGTGGTTAAGAATCCGCCTGCCGATGCAGGGGACACGGGTTCGATCCCTGGTCCAGGAAGATCCCACAGGCCGTGGAGCAACTAAGCCCATGCGCCACAACTACTGAGCCCACAAGCCACAACTACTGAAGCCCGCGCACCTAGAGCCCGTGCTCCACAACAAGAGAAGCCACTGCAATGAGCAGCCCGCGCACAGCAACGAAAAGTAGCCCCTGCTCCCCGCAACTAGAGAAAGCCCGCGCACAGCAAGGAAGACCCAATGCAGCCATAAATAAACAAACAAACAAACAAATAAATAAATAAAATAAAATCACAAGTGAAAAATATCTCCAGAATGTTGTTTTAATTTACCTTTTTATTGCTCAAGTCAAATATTTTTTCCAAGTTTACAAATTGGCTCTATTTCCTCTTCTGAAAATGCTGGTGTGTTTTTCAAGAAGATAAAGCAACAGGGTCTCAGGAGTCCAGCCCCAGATGGAATGAGGGGTGGGAGGGACTCAGAAGTTCAGACCTGGGACTTCCTTGGTGGTCCAATGGGTAAGACTCTGTTATCCCAATGCAGGGGGCCAAGGGTTCCATCCCTGGTGGGGGAACTAGATCCCGCATGCATGCTGCAACTGAGAAGTCCACATGCCGCAACTAAAAAAAAAAAAAAAAAATCCCACATGCTGCAACTAACACCAGCGCAGCCTAAATAAATAAATACATATTTTAAAAAAGAAGAAGTTCAGACCTGCTACAAAATCCAAGTCCTGGAGGACTAGCAGCTTTGCGTCAGGGAGCACAGCCCAATCTTCTGGAGGATAGGGGACTGATGCCAGGCCTGGGGGAAGGCTGGCAAGAGCAAGACAACTGGGCCACAGGTGGAACGCAGACTGAGTGGGAGCTGCTAGTTATCCAGAGTGATTAGAACCAGCACCTGGAGCCCCGTCTTTCCACTGGGGCCGACTGCAGGGCAGAGAGGAGGCAGAGAAATCCCAAGCGGGGAAGCCTGCTAAATAGTGGCCAAAGGAAGAGCAGCAGGAGGGGGCGGGCTCCGTTCAGAGAAAGCAGGACACCGAGGGACTGTGGCGGGGATGGGAGAGCAGCAGGAGGGGGCGGGCTCCGTTCAGAGGAAGCAGGACACTGAGGGACTGTGGCGGGGATGGGACAGCAGCAGGACTGAGGGTGGCTTGGGTGCTGCGTTGGAAGGGCCAGCCCTGACTCTCCTGTTCAGTGAGCTCGCACAGGGTGGAGCAGTGTTCAAGGAGGAAGGGCCTGGCTTTTTGGGGTTCAGCAAACTGGGTTCCCAGGCCTGCTCGGGCACACCCAGTTCCGTGACCTGGGCAAGTCCTTTTCCTCGTCTGAGCTTCAGTTTCCTCATCTCCTGAGCAGAGAGAGTAAAGGCACGCCTTTTGCCATGCACCGGGGGTTACACGCCCCGCGTTTGGCACTGCACCTAACAGGCACACCTGGTTGTGCAATGCGGGCGTCTAAAAGCCGTTGAGCTGCGAAAGCGTAAACACCCACAGGGCGCTCCCGAGCCGACGCTCTGACCCACCCACCGGCGGGCGGCGCCCCGGGATGGGAGGTGGCTGCGCCCCGGGCCTCTGCGCGCTGACCCTTGCCTCCCGCGCCGGGCTCGCTTGAGGGGCGCCCCCATCCACGGCGGCCTCCGGAGCAAGGCTCGGGGAGCCGCGGGGCAGCCATGGCGGAGCCCGAGGCCGCGGCCGAGGAGGTGGATGCCCTCATCGACGACCTGGACTACCTCCCTGGCCACTTCCACCTGGAGATGCAGCTGAACTTCGAGCCGCGCTCGCCGGCCTCGCTCCACGCCCGGGACCTGAAGCTGCAGCGGGACGGCCTGCGGCAGGAGCTGGCGCTGACGGCTGCCACGCAGCGCCCCGCCGTGCGCCACCTCCTGGGCGCCTTCGCCTTCTACCTGGAGGAGCTGGATGAGGCCCGCGAGAGCTTCCTCGAGGTGGCCCGCGAGGACCCGGGCAACCTCAACGCCTGGGCCAATCTG
The DNA here is from genome assembly GCF_003031525.2 of Neophocaena asiaeorientalis asiaeorientalis. Taxonomy (NCBI): domain Eukaryota; kingdom Metazoa; phylum Chordata; class Mammalia; order Artiodactyla; family Phocoenidae; genus Neophocaena; species Neophocaena asiaeorientalis. The sequence continues at coordinate 7,149,516 of NW_020172632.1, read as the reverse complement.
GCGCACGTGTACGGGCGGCTGGGGCAGAAGGAAGAGGAGGAGGCGTGCGCCGAGCGGCTGGCCGGCCTCATGGGCCTGGCGGGGGACCGCGGGGCCGCCGGGGACCCCTCGCTCCGCGCCGCGCGCTGCCTGGCCGAGCAGGGCTACGCGCACGGCTTCGACGTGGGCTGCGCCAGCCCAGAGGAGCGGGCGCAGGTGCTGGAGGCCGGCATCGAGCTCTATGACAAGGCGCTGGGCCACGCGCAGCAGGTGGGTGACCCCTCCCCAGGCTGGGAGGGCTGGGGTCGCGGCCCCTAAAGTCTGCAGGGATGCCCCCGGCCTCCAAATTCTCACCGAACCCTGGCCCTTTGGCTTCCGGAATACGGTTCCAGCGTGCCCCTCCCACATTGGGTCCTAGACCAGGCTTGTAGCTTTTCTCTGTCGGACTAGGGCGTGGACCCACTTCCCAGCCGGTTAGCTTGCGTAAGTTTCTTTGCTGGCAGCACTGCAAACTCCACACACCAACTCATCCCTCTCACCCTGCTCTTCCCAGCAAGTACCTGTCCCTGCACCTGTCCACACCCACCTAAGTATAAGGCACAGCTCCACATCCCACCAGAAACAGGCAGCATTCTTGCCTCCTCTCTCCCGCTCACGCACCATAGCCATCCACTCAGACCCCAGATCCTGTCCGCTCCGCCTCCTCATATCTCCAGGGTCTATCCGCTCCTCTCCTGCCTCCCCTCGCCAGTCCAGCCTCCATCATTCCCTGCCTGGGTTCCTGCTCTCTGGCCTGACCCTTCAGCCTCCTCCTCCACCCTTGCTGCCAGTGTCATGTTGCTCAATCCTGCTGGCCATATCCGTCAGCTGCTTACGACCCCCAGTGACTCCCTACTGCCTGGCACGTAAGTCCTAGGCTCTCCGGTGGGCACTAGAGACCCTCCGTGACGTTGCTCTCTGCCTTCCCTCTGCCGTGTTCCCCCTTCCAACCAGGCTTTTGCCACCGTCTACTTCCCCTTGGGCCAGGTCTCCTTACAGCCCACCTTGCCACTCTTTCGGCCTCTTTCAGAGGTGCCCTTTGCTCTACTCTTGCCTGGAAGGTTGTCCTCTCTCTCAGGCATCCACTCCGCTGACTTTTCCAGGCTGGGTCAGGCATCTCCCCTGGGCTCCCACAGCACTGCTCACACTGTCCATTTACAAGTCTGTCTCCCCACCTCAATCTTGAGATCTTCAAGAGTGGGGACAACATCTGTCTGGTTTACCACTGTAAAGCCAACACCTGGCCAGTGCCTGGACACAGTGGCACTCAGTAAATGCATCTTGAGTGAATGTATGTGTAGCATAGGGCCTGGAGCTAAATAGACAAATGCTAGGCATAGTAGTTACCCATTGTTGTATGACAAATAGCCTCTGAGACTTAGCAGCTTGAAACAATAAGCACTGATTGTCTCAGAGTTTGCGAGCGGAAGAACCCAGACATGGTTTAGCTGGGTGCCTCTAGGCTGTGGTCTCATATGAAGGCTTGCTCAGCTGGGGGCGGTGGGGTGGGGGTCTGCTTCCAAGCTCACACTCATGGCTATTGGGAGAATCAGTTCCTCACTTGCTGTTGGCCAGAGGCCTCCCTCAGGTCCTTGCCACGAGGTCATCCCATCACTTTTGCTATATTCTTTTCATTAGAAGCAAGTCACTAGGTCTAGCCTCCAGGCAGAGAGGGGGGGTTACACAAGAGCACAAATACCAGGCAGTGGGGATCACTGGGGGCCATCCCAAAGGCTGCCTGCATTGGATGACAGACAAATGAGGTAGAGGCATTATCCTCCTGTTACAGAAGAGGAAATCACAGTTCAGCGAGGTTCCATGACTCTTCCTTGAAGGCACAGCACAGGCAGGGTTGAGCTGATAATTATGGCTATTTGTGATAGTTAAATGACAACAAGCCTTCACACATGGGTAGGATGGCTCCATTCACAAAGGCTCTGCACACCCCCTTGGAGCCTTTTCCACCGAAGCCTATGGCTCCCCCATAAGAGGAAATGTGGAGTCAAGACCTCAGGGAGTGCTGGGTGGGAGGCACGGACTTGACTTAAGGGGAGCAGGGCAGGGTGGAGGTTAAGACGGTAGACTCTGGGTCAGACAGTCCAGGTCCAAATCCCAATTCCCCATGCTCTCACCTCCAACTGGTCCGTAGCATGACTGAGCTTCCCTTTCTATGAAATGGGGATAATAATAGTGCTTGTATCCTAGGATTCCTCATCCGTAAAATGAGGAACAGAGCCTGCACAGAAACAGCAGGATCACAAACGACCTCTGCCTCTCCTGACCTGGGAGAGCCTTCTCCCCGCTAAACTGTGTGCAGCTGTGGCTGTCTCCTGGGGCCAAAAGGAACCCAGGTCTCCTGTTTTAGAGCCTGAGCACAAGGCCCTGAATGCCAGCCGCCCTCAGTGGAAGGCGTGGCCAGCTTGGTGTATGTTGAGTATGGTCACAGTCTCATAGCAGGGCCTGAAAAGCCCTGGACTGGGAGCCAGGAGTCCTGGGTTCTCATCTCAGCTGCAACCACCCACGGTGGGGCCTTCTCCTGTCTGGGTGGTGGTTTCCCCATCTGTGAAAGTGAGGGGGGCGCACTGGATGGTCTCTGAGGTCCCTTCCTGCTCTCAGGAGAAGCCTTCCTGGAGGAAGTGAGCAGGGAGGCAAAGTTTGGGGCATAGGGAAGGAATGGGGGCCGACTCCTCCCTCCCTGCTGCTGGTCTGCCCAGCCACAGTGGGGGCCGCACCGTCCCCTTCAGTGACCGCTCAGAGGAGAGAGTGTCAAGCAGGGCACTGCCCTGTGCTCCAGGGAGGGAGCTGACTGTCTCAGGTGGGAGGTGGCCTGTGCTGTGTCCTTGGGCCTGGTCCAGCGGCTGCTCCCCAGGTCTGCACAGAGTATCTGTGGTCAAAACCTCCCCCCCAACCCCAGGAGAAAGTGGGTATTTGAAGCTCCCCCATTTCATCATCTGAGGATTAGGAGAGATCATGCTTATAAAGTACCTGGCACAGGGTAGATGCTCAAGAAATAGTCACAATCAGGATGACAGTGATGATTTTGTATAGTAAGAGCAGGAGGCTTGGGTTCAAGCACCCAGGTCGCTTATTATTTTGCTGTGTGACTTTGTACAAGTCACTTTTCATCTCTGGCCTCAGTGTCTGCTTTATAAACATTAAACAATAGTGATTTCTGCCTCAGTTTACTATGATTATTCAATCAAATCATGGGGTAAAAGTGCCCATAAACTGGTAAATTCTGGGCATGTCTGAGACATACATGCTCAGCATCTTAACATTTATTGAGCACCTACTGTGTGCCAGGCCCTATCATTAAGAACTCCTGCCTTTTAGAAGCTCATGGACAAAGGGAAGAGCAAACATTAGTTCCTTCAGTAACCAGCCTTCCCTGAGCCCCATCTCTGGTAGTGGGGGCCAAAGGGGCGTGTCAGAGGTGTGCCTATGACTGGCTGAGGTCACAGGCATTCATTACATGGCCTGTGCCAGGTGACAATCATCTCTGAGTGCTGTGCACCAGAGACCATAGTTTCTGAACCAAAAACAGGACCCCCCCCGCCAAAAGGCTGACAAGGGAAGTGCACTTCGAGGACATCAGGACCCGCGTTGGAGTCAGCAGGGACCTGGCAAGTCCAGGTCCTGGGGATAGAGTGACAGTAACTGAACTTCAGAGAGGACACACTTCCTTTCAGCACAAGTGACTGAGGGAGGCTTCTGGAAGAAGCAGTAGTGTACTGGCAGGAATGAGAGGAGGGCAATCCTGGCAGGGGCGTGGTGTGTGCAAAGGTCCTGCGGTGGGGGCTTTAGTGACAACTGAACTGGATGAGACCTGGAAAGAGGGCAGCCAGAAGCTTCATGGGGAAGAAGAGCACATGGTGGCCCTGAGGAACTGCTGATGTGGTCTCTGAGGTCTGGTTCCTGCCCTCCTCTGAGCCGCATTTCCTCTTACTTCCCTTGAACCTTACTTCCCAGGGACTCTAAACTTCTCCTACTTCTCCAGACATGCTGTGCTGTTTCACAGCTGCCTGTGCAGGAACTTTTCCCTCCGCCTAGAAAGCAAACTCCATCCATCAAAACCCAGCTCAAATGTCACCTCCCCCTTGAAAACCTTCCTTCACACAACCCACCTTCACACAGTAATATTCATGAACGCTCTTCTCCGCGTGCCTTGCGGACTTCATCTTAGTCCTCACAAGAACCCCCGATCCCATTTTACAGATGTGGGAACTGAGGCAGAGCAAGGCTAAGTAACCTGCCCAAGACCACAGAGCTAGTAAGTGGCAGTTGAGTTTACGCCACTCTGACTCCAAAGCCTTTGCTCTTTCTGGAGAGGTGGGAGAATTGGGGTGCAGTAAGTGTGAAGCAGATGGCCGGCAGGATGGGGAGGGGAGCCCCCCACACCGGCCACCTCCTGGAAATCTAGGGTGGAAGTGTGGAGAAGTAGAGAGAGGGTTGCCGTGTATAGGGAGTGGTGGGGGGATAGGAAGGACGAGGGCAGAGGTGAAGTCAGCATGGGGTCAGGGAAGGAGGAGTGGGGAGAGTGGAGCAGCCGCTGAGGGACCTCCAGTTGAGAGGGTCGCCACCCACAGGAGCGCAGCTGGGGGTGGGCGGCCAGGAGTCTGACCCAGCTGGTGCTGCAGCTCCAGGAGATTTTCCATCCTGAGGGGGCTGGGACTGTCCCAGGCAAGGAGGAGCCCCCGGAGCTCAAAGAATAAAGAGCAACCAAAGAACCAATGACGGCTGATCATCTGCTAACTAAAATTACAAGAGAGAACATTACAAAAGTTAGTAATTCAGCCCATAATCCAAAAATAAGCCGCATGTCTGTGTACGAGTGGATGGGTGTCTGTGCCTTCCCTCTCAGCCCTTAGTTCCCTCCCTTTCCTCGTCCTCAAGTTACAAAAATATGATGAGGCAGATTGCTTTATCCGTCATTCCTCCGCACCCCCGTCACCTCCCCACACACACTCACAGACGGATTCTTGGTGGAGTCTCCAGGCTGAGTGGGTATTAGGAGCAAACACTTTGCAGTTAGACACACTCGGTTAAAATTCTGCCTCCATCACCAGGTGGCTACGGACAAGTGACTTCACATCTCTGAGCCTCAGTTTCCTCATCTGGAGGGTGGGATTCTAACATCACCTCACAGGGTTGCTGTGAGGATTAAGTGAGAGACCGTGAAGGGCTCCAGGCAGAGTGTAGGTCATGTTAGGGCCCAGCCCCTCACCTTGCCCACCCTCTGGCCGCCACAGCCCTCAGCTTTGCTCTGTATCAGTGGTTTCTGTCTTGCCCCCTAGAGGGTGAGCCCTCTGTCTTGGGCGACCCTCTGTCTCTACCTACCACCCCGTGTCTGGAACGGGGTTGGACACCCAAGAGGGGTTTGTGACTGTTGTTAAATTTAGTTTGGTTTTTTAGTCTTAAAATCCCCGTTATTTTTCTAAAATAAAGTAACTCGAACTTCTATTTCTCTAAAAAAGTAATATCTGTCCCAAGCTAACTCAGTCATTTGAGTTTCTTCCCCTTTTCCCGGAATATTGCGTGGCTTCACACACACACACGTACCTGCACACACACACGTACCTGCACACACACGCACAGGTACACACACATGCAGATCCTTCACCCCTGCTGCTGGCCCAGAGCAGGCTCAGGGTGGTAATAGGAAACGCCACCACAGTGGGTGCATTGATCCAGCCTGTACACCAGGCACAGAGCTCAGAATGTTACGTTCGTTAGCACATCTGATTTTTATTCAAACCTCACAGACATGCTGCCACTGGTATTGTGATTCCCTGTTGCACAGAGGACAGAACAGGCTCAGGGAGGGGACTCGCCCCAGGTGACCGGGTGCACACAGGCCATCCAGGTTTCACCGGGCCTGCTGGGGCGGGCAGGGATGGACCCAGTGCTGGTAGGCCCAGCAGCCGGCCTCACAAACAAACAAAGGTGCAGGCATCCACACAGTCGCCTGGCAGGAAGGACCAACACACACAGACACACACAGCTGTGCCACCAGCGGGGAGGCCAGCCCCAGGACCTGGGAATTCCTCCAGGAGCTGCCTTCCCAACAGCTCTCCGCCTCCCACATGCCCCCCTCTCTCCCCCAGCCTCCCTTTCTCCCTCTCCCCTTCGTCCCACAGCTCCAAACCCTGACAACTCGGGCGCACGGTGCAGGCAGATGCGCCGCTGGGGCCGAGGCCAGAGTGTTGGTGAGGGAATCTGCAGGGACACCCTGGGTGACCTGGGCTGGCTGTGTAAGGTCTCTGATGGTCCATGTCTCCCTCTGTGAAATGCGGGCAGTGGTACCAGCCGGGCAGGGGTGTGGGAGGAGGAACTGGGGTCACGGAGGGAAGGCCCAGCCCCAGCGAGCTTTGATGGACGTGTCCTTCTCATCCTCACCCCCTGATGGGGCTGCCAGGACTCCTTCTAAGTGAGCCCCCGCCCTCTTTCTGCTTCCTCCCACTTCCTCCTGCCCCTTCCTGAGCTTGCCCTCAGCCCAGCCCAGCCCAGAGCCAACTTTAGGAAAAGAACAATGACATCGGGGAACACCCTACTTGGAGCCAGGGGTCAGGATTTGGGTTCCTGCCTCAGCCCTGCCCCGACTGGCTGTGGGACACTGGGCAAGTCCTCTGTGGACGGTGGACATTTCCTCCTCTGTCACTGGACTAAGGTGGTGGCCAGGGTGATTTCAGGGACAGGAAGGACTTTGATAATAGAGAAGTGGGGGAAGGAATGAACCTCCTGGCAGAAGAAAACACATAAACACACAGAGGGAGGTAGGAAACCACAGCTTGGGGAATGTCAGGCACGGTGTTTTGAGGACTTTAGAGTTGATCTCCAACTTTTGAGATCGTGGGCAGGGTTTCTCCTCCCATGGTGCTTGCAAACAGAAACACACACAGCTCCACAAATCTGAGTGGTTTGATTTGGATGACGCTGGGCGATGAGCTAGGGACTGTGCACTTGTGTTCTTTTCACAGACTATCCCACTTGCTCCTAGAAATGCTGGGGAATCAGAACTGTTATTAACCCCATTCTACAGATGAGCAAACTGAGGCTCAGAGAGCTGTAGCAACTTGCTCAAGGGCACACAGCCATGAGTGGCTGGCTGGAACTGAACTCAGTTCTCTCCGACATAAAGCCCAGGCTGAGGGACAGCTTTCCTGACACTCTAGCCCCAGCCTTCTGATGGCCTCGGTGCTGCTCACATTTGCATAACAGCACCTTCTGAATTTGCTGCTGGCTTCTTTCCCTCCACACCTGGCAATTTTGGGAACTGGGTCTCCCCTCCTTATTGATACAGGACCCCAGAGCCAAAGTTGCCTGTAGCATCATCTGACCCAACTGCCTTCTTCACAGGAGGAAAGATAGAGTGTGTTAAGGGTGCACACAGCCCGGACCCATGGGAGGGGCTGAGAAAATGCAGGACTTCTTCAGACCTACCCGGTGCCGGAGCTGGATTTGTACCCAGGACTGGACAGGGTCCCTTTTCTCTAGGGACCATGGAATAGAGAAGTGGCTCTACTCAGTCCTGCAAGCCTGTGGAACCAGTGCAAAGCAAAGCTGGCTCACAGAGTCTGCGTCTGCGTGACAGATCTAGGACCAGAAAGGGGGTGACAATGGGGAGCTGCAGTCGATCTGCTCCACTCTTAAAATCCACAAAGACCATGCAGGGAACCCAGCCAGGGCTGAATAGGTGACTCACCTCCATGGCACAGCACCCAGCCCCCGAGTCCGCCCTGCCCAGTCACACTGATCACTCCCACCCATGTGCCTGTGACACAGGCAAACCCAGTCCATCATCCCTGCTTATAGATGCGGAAACTGAGGCCCAGGCTGGGCCAGCGGACTTTCAAGGAACCCTGGGGTTGGGTAGAGGCAGGGGTGGGACTCCAATCTCAACCCTCTGTTTACTCCCCACCCCCACCGAGGCAGGAGCTGGATGAGGAGAAACCCCTGCCCAGCCTTTCTGGGCAGACCCCCAGGGGTGCCAGGCCAGCCAGGTGGGCTGGGGCTGGAGCTTCGCGTGCAGAGCCCGAGGCTGCTCTGTGTCATCACAGAGGACATTCCAGTTGAGCAGGAAGAGCATGGTCCTGAGACCTGCCACCTGGTGACTTTTATTTCTGCAGCGTCAGCCTTCACAGACAGGGTCAGCCTGATGAGGTGGAAAGAACAGGGGCACTGGAAGGAGGCAGATCTGAACTTGAATCCTGGCACCTCCCCCTGGGCTGTGGGGCTGGCCGGGCGGCTTTTCTCTTAGCCTCTGTTTTCTCACCTGTAAAAGGAGAAGGCTGCACTACACCTTCTCGGGCTGCTGTGTGGGTGGATTCAGTGCCACGATGCACGAAAGTGCCCAGTGGACAGTTGATGGTTGAGAAATGTTCATTCTCTTTCCTCCTTCTCATCCCCCCTCCCCTGAAAGAGAGTCAGTCAGCTCTCAGGAACTGACTCTGAAACACAGAATACAACGTCCACAGGGGCAGAGTTCAAACTGCAAGGCAAACATTTTCCTTAAGAACCAATAAGGTCTCTGTATAGCCTATGCAGACACATATAGATTCATAAACCATTAGCATATTGAGATCTTCTATTGAAATCCTCTAAAATAGCTAAGCCCTACAACATTTCCTTCTGTGGGGACCACCTTTTGAAGTAAATGGAGTAGCCAGCTGAGACCCATCCTTATATCTGCCAAGTTAACACAAACCTGCTCTGTAACATCTAATCCTCATCCTGATATTCTCTGCAGGTACTGCCAGATCACCCACCTTTGCCAGTTACCCACCCAGCTGTAGCAGCTTGGACCGTCAGGCTTCCAGAGGATCATAACTGCTGATCCTTTTGTTCATTTAAAAAGAGATGCACTGGTGCACGGGCCTGCCATTTTCACCTGGCTCTCTGCAGTGCTAGACTCTAGTGCAGTGGTTCTATCAGATTCCCAGGTGCTGCTTATGCTGCTGGTCGGGGGACCCCACTTCGAGGACCACTCGTCCGCTGCTGGGTTCCCAGCTCGGCTACCTTCTAGCTATGCCACTCTGGGCCACAGGTGCCTCTTCTGTAAAACTGGGATAATCGTAGTCCCTACCTCCTAGGTAACCCCGGAGTTAACACATGTAAATTATGTGCCTGGTGCATAGTAAGTGCTCAATAAAAGGCACTATTATTAGTATAGCTAAAAAAGCAGCATTTCCAGGTTTCAGTCCAGGATTTCACACTGGCTTTGTGTCTGTGAGGATGTCTTCTCACCTCAGTGTTCCCATCTGTACTAGGGGGGTGATGATAACCCACTCTACATTCCACAGAGGGCTTTCTGAGGGTCGTGTGGCATCGGTGTGAATGCACTTTGTAAATGGTTAGCACTGTACAAACGCTTGCAGCGAGGTGTTGTGGGAGTAAGGTGCGCTTGAAGTCAGAGACCTGGCCTGAAATAGGTGAAGTAGGCACGTCTCTGCCTCTTTGAGCCTCGCTTTCCCCATCTCTATAACGAGGGAAATACCGGTGAGGGCCTCGGAGGAGCTGGGAGATCTCCTGAGAACCCCTTGCCTGAAGTCGGTGCCTCTCTCTCACCCTCACCTAGTACCAGGATCTAACCAGCTACTTAAGGGCAGTGCTGGTGCCTGGGCCTTGCCAGCTTGAAGCCTCGGCGGGCTCACGCTCTGGCCAGTGCCCCCTCATAGACCCCAGAACCCCCGGCTCACGGGGTCCTGATGAGGATGAACAAGAGAAAAGGTGGGGTGTCCTGCCAAAGCCCACACGGGGAGGCCCTCAGTCAATATTCCTCTCCTGGCAGAGGTGCTGTCAGCCCCTCCCAGGCTGCCTCCAAATATATTGCCTCTGGGAGCCATCAACTCTGGAAGTGAATTCCTTGCAGCCACAAGAGGTTTCACAGCAACTTCATTCTCCAGGAGAGAGGAGGGGAGGGGGCAGTCAGAGGCCTGTTTAATTTAATTTAGCATACGTGGCTTGCCAGGTTGCCCCTGGTAACAGCTTCAGCTGCTGCTTCAGTTACAACTAGAAGGATTTTTAAAGAGACAGCCCATTTTAAGACCAGAATTGCACAGCAAAATGAATGGACTCTCTCTACTAGCTCCATCACAGGGATGGAGGATTGGAACCCAAGCACAGTGAGGCTTCAAACGAGGTCTGTTTATACCATTAACTCCATTCCTGATTCGCAACCCCATAAGCCCTTCTGCAGATGTTACTCTTTTTTTTTTTTTTTTTTTTTTTTTTGCGGTATGTGGGCCTCTCACTGTTGTGGCCTCTTCCACCGCGGAGCACAGGCTCCAGACGCGCAGGCTCAGCGGCCATGGCTCACGGGCCCAGCCGCTCCGCGGCACGTGGGATCCTCCCAGACCGGGGCACGAACCCGTGTCCCCTGCATCGGCGGGTGGACTCTCAACCACTGTTCCACCAGGGAAGCCCTGCAAATGTTACTCTTAAGTGGGATCTGAGGAGGGGCTACATTTGGGATTTGTCATAGAGATGTCACTCAGCTAGCTACTTCTCTGAAAATCAGTTTTAGTCTTCAAGTAGAAGGGGAGTTAACCTTTAGGAGTTGCCCCTGCAATTCAGGCACTCTGCCACCAGGTGGTAGTATTGCTTACTTAGTGCAAACCATAACCAGGCTTGACTTACTCAAGACTATCACAATGGTGGTGAAACCACTGGGTTTTAAGTCCTGATACTAACCAGTGTGTGACCCTGAGCAAGCTGCTTCACCTCTGTGGTCTCACTGTTCTCAGAGACATAATAAGGGGATTGATTGGATCTAGATAACTGAGTGCTGTGGACAGGCTTCGGGCTAGGACTAGGAAGGCATGAGTTTATGTCCCAACTCTGTCATGTACTAACTGTGTGTTGTGGACACATAACTTAATTTCTTGCATCTTGAATACCAAACAAGAAAGTGGCTATCAACCAGAGAGAGCCCTGAGGACAACACACTGCTCTTCAACATTGGGGACCTGTGGACCCCACGGGGCATGTGAGGCCCTAGGAGCAGAGTGGTGGGGTAGAGAGGTGGAGAGTGGGGTGAGGCAGGATAGCCCTGGACTCCAGAGCCTGAGACTTCAATGCCCCACCTAGAACTGAAATAAGGCAAAGCAGCCTCCTAGACACGCCTAACTGCACGTTTCTAACCCAAACCAGGAGAAAGGGGGCGAACGTTTATGGAGATTTATGGGCACGGTCCCCAGACAGGTCACTGCCTCACAATGCCCCTTTGCAGGTAAGGACAGAGCCTCTGAGGGGTAACACATCCACCCAGGGTCACCCCCCTCTTGTGGCCAGACCTGTTGCCCACCTGAGCCTCTGCTCTCTGCACTGTAGCCCTCCCTTAGTCTAGGATACCTGCTGTCACTTGTGGTCACATCTCCTTGTCAGGAGCCTGAAAGGGGGAGCAAGTTCTGTGTCTCCCCACCATGACTCAGTCTGGCCAACCTCAAAGCAGGCATGGGGCCAGAGGTCACGAGATCACAGCCACAGGCAACCAGGGAGACTGAGGCACACGTGCCTTTCGTCTTTCACACAGACAGGTGCTGACATTATGTCAAGGTCCTTGGCCAGCTTGGCCCACAGTAGGTGCCCCATGAATCTGAGTCCCCTTCCCATGTCCCAGGTCCCGTGCAGGTGCAGCAGGTAAGGTCATCTGGCAGCCCATCCAGCTTTTTGCTTTGGCCAGTGTTCTCCATTGCGCTCTCAAGGATGCCCTTTAATCCTTGGGTCCCGCCCCTCTCCCCTCCAGACAGCCCTGTTCCCAGCCAAGCCCCCATACACGTATTCCAACCTAAGTAACAGGATAACTCCCCACCTCTAACCCCTTCTATGCCTCCCCACTGCCTTGCAGATGACTTCCAGGTCCTGAGCCTGACACTCAGGGGACGCCCCTGATGTTCCCCTGCTGGCTCATCCCCTCGCCCCTTACAACTGGGGTTCTAGCCGCTCTGGGCTGCATGCAGCCCCCGACACACCTGCTCGCTCATCTCTGAGGTTTTGCACATGATATGCCCTCCATCTGATGCCCTCTCTCACTGTATCCACCTGGTTGGTTCCTACTTGTCCCTGAGAACCCTGCTCCAGCACGTCCTCCTCTAGAAGTCTTGGGGGTACCCCTGGATCATGTAGGAAACCTCCTCCCATAGCCCCTGGTGTTCCTTCTGCTCTAATTTTGTCTTTGGTCTGGCTTTCCTGCCAGACCTGGCTTGGGTCAGCGTTCAAGACACTCCCCTATGGGCAATCACACTGCTCACTGAGATCTACTCACAGGTCCCCCTTCCTCTCTTCCTCCGAACCATCCAAGGCCACCTCAGAGCAGTCGCAGCCTAACTTGGCAACGTTAGCTCCTGCCACACCCCAGTCATACTCACCGTGCCCCATGCTCCCCAGCTGCCCACTCGTGTCCGTGCTGAACCCCCCGTCTGGAATGCCCTTGTCCCCCACCTCACCCTCTCAAATACCACTGCTATTCAAGGCCCACCTTACAGCCCATCCTCTATGAGACCTTCTCAGAGTCTTCTGGCTGGAAGTGGCCTCTTCATCCTGCTGCATTTGTCTGCATCCCCCTCTCAGCCTTGATCAAACCCTGCTTCATATTATAGCTATTGGTAAGCCAGTGTAATGAGGGGAGCAAGGGCTTTGGAGACTAACAAATGGGGTTCAAATCCCAGCTCTGACACTTGCCTGCTGTGTGACCTTGGGCAAGTCATTTTGCCTCTCTGAACTTCAGTATGTGCCTCTGTAAAATGGGATGACACCTACCTCATAGGTTGTTGTGAGATTGAGATGAGTGTCAGGATCCTGGCACGTGGCAGGTGCTCCTTCAAACCCCATTATTTATGGTCTCCCCAACCGAGTTGTGAGCCCATGTGGGCCAGGGTGCAGGTCCCATTCAGTGCCACAGCTCCATAGCACCCAACACATCATAGTTGGGCCTCACACCATAGATGCCTCACACCATAGAAATGCTGGCTGGACTTAATGCTTCATCCTAGCTGCTGAGGGTGGGGTGGAGGGATAATAGGGGCCCTGAGCTGAGAAGGCCTCTGCGGATGGCCGGTGGTGAGTGCAGAATGGAGCCTGGAGATCAACCACAGGAGATGAATGTGGAGGGAGGGGCTGGAGCCTGAGGCAGAGCTACTGATATGCACTGGGGGTTTTATTGGTTTTCATTAAAATTCCTTCCCAAGGCAGGAGCAGCTACTCCCATAAATAACGGCATAAATATTTTATCTGGTGCCCAAGTCAGTCTAAATGCACAGCAAAGTTGGCAAGAAAAACAATGGGAAAACAGTTCAGGGTGGGGTCCTGGGCTTCAGCTGAACTCACTCACATGCCCAAAGGGGCTTTCTCAGGAAGGTGGAAGCTGAGGGATGGCGCCAAAGGGGAGAAGCGGGGGGGAGAGAGAAGGTGACTGGTGGAGTGTGGGCCCTGTGGTAGTGGGGAGGGAAGGAAATGGATGCCACGCCCGCTCTGTGATGGACACCTTGCTCGGGGCATTCACACAGGTCATCTTGTCAAATCCTCTGTGGTCACAGAAGTGAAGTGACTTGCCCAAGGTCACCCAGCCAGCCAGTGGCAGAACCAGCACTATGACCAAGAGTATACTTGCTGCTTCTCAGGGTTCAGGGAAAGCGTGGGAGTCTATGAACAATGTCCCAAATGCTTCAAGAGCAGCAGCACAAGCCATTCTCTGCTTCCCTAGATCCCAGACGAGGAAAAAAGGGGCTGGTACTTCACCATGGCAACGCTCTTCATCAGGTCAGGCTATGGGTTGAGGATGGGATGGTGGGGAGGGACGGGGAGAGGTGGGGCCTGGAAGCCAGGGGAGAAATGGCTGAGCCCATCTGCGAGGCAAGGGCTCCCCGAGTTCCTCTCCCTGCCCACTGGCCTGGGGAGGACTCGCGGCACCCTGGGGACGGCTGGAAGGGTGCTGACCAGCCGCGTCCCCTTCTCTGCCACAGGTTAGATGGCATCTTCCTGGAGCTGGGCAGCGAGGAGCAGAAGAGGTTACCGGCCTTCAACCGCACGCTGGCCCTGCTCCGGCAAGTCCTCAAGTCGTCGGAACCCCACCACCAAGGCAGGACCCGTGGGGACGGGTGGGAGAGGAGCCTCTGCCCCGTCCTCCCTGCACCCGCCACCAGCCCTGCCAGTCTTGTCACTGTCCCCACCTCTAGCACTGTTTCGCTGTCCCTCACCCTCTGTCTCATCCACTCCCTTGTTCACTTCAGGGAGCGCGCACACCTCGCACAGGTGAACGGGCACCTGCAGATCACTCCAGGTGCACGTGTCCAGGCCTGTGACCGAAAGTGTAAGAGACAGAGTTCTCGCCATTGCAGCCTCTTACCCCCATTTTGTAGTGGGAGGAGGGAAGACTGTTCTGGAGAGGAGTCGAGTCATTTTTCCACAGGGACCAGAGCTCCAGAGCTGGGGAGAGCTGGAGTCAGAGAGCAGGGTGTCCCGCGTGACACAGTAAACACACAAGCACTGAAACTGTTCATCCCTCCACTCACACGTCCCTCTCCCCACCCTTGTTTCTCTCGGTCCCTGGCTGGCCCACAGTGATTTCATGCCACTTCCCCTCCCTTTGTCTTCCTGGGGGCTGACACCTGGGGTGGCACTGGCCCCCTGCCTCCTCGTGGCTCCCCTCCCTCTCTCCACCCCGCTGCTGCCTGAGACCCCTCTCCCGGCCTCACCCCCAGCTCTGGCCTGGTGCTACCTCGGGATGCTGCTGGAGAGGAAGGACACCTTCTCCATCACCCCCATGGGTGTCCATGACTGCGGGTTTTCAGGAACCGACCCCCTGGACTGCTTTGGCAAGGTATGTGCCCCCGGCCACAGAAGCTCTCCGAACCCAGATTGAGACTGACACCTCAGCCTCCTCTCCTGGAACCCGCTGCTTCTCTGGGTGTCATCCCCACCTCCCTGCCTTACTCAGGACGTGCCCTTACTTCAGACCTTTCTCTCCATCCCAAACAAAGCCCAAGTGCTCCCTTGTCCTCTTGGCCTATGAGTCAGACCCTCTCCACTTCTCTAGGCCTGTCTTCTAAGCTAGTCACGATTTCCCAGATATACCCTCAGGCCTTTCCCCTTCACACCCCCGGGAGCAAAGTGGAAAGAAGACGAGGTTAGCTGGGGTCTGGATGCCAGCTCTGCCCATAGGCCCTGTGACCCTAAAACAAGTCACTTCCATCTCCGAACCTCCTTATCTGTTAATTATGTGATCTGTCCACCATCTAGGATATTGAGAGACTGAAAGGAGGTAGTGGATGAAACCGTTCACTGTAAACCGTAAAGTGCTGTTCAAGCCTTATTCTTGGCACCTCGTTTCTGTGGCAGTTTCCACACTTAGCTCAGTTTTTGAAGACTTTCCTGGAGGCCAGGAACCCTGTGATTTTCGTTCCCCTTGCGGTCAGCACGACGTTCTGACCCAATTTAACGCACTGCCTTTGCCCCTCCTTGGGAACCTACTCTGTGCGGGGCACAGAGGTGGACAGATGGGGCCCCTGCCCTGTAGTTCACCGTCTCAGGTTCAGCAACAAACACAAGGCAGGCAGCTGTCAGTAACAATATTGGGGTGGTGGCGGGGGAAGTGCTGTGCCCAGTTAGAAACACTGTGTGAGTCTGGGGGAGGTAGAGGCTGATTCTGGCCCCTCCCCCTACCTGCCCCAGGAAAATGGGGGAGCACACAGCGACGTGTCTGAGGAAGAGGGGTTTGCCTGGGGTCTGGAGGGATTCACTGGACGTGTCCCGTGAACATGGCAGAGAGCATGGCAGCGAGTCAGGCTCTCAGGAGTTGAGTGCCAGTGAGCTGTGCCCAAAGTGTTGGGTCCCACGATGTGGTGGACGTGAGGAATAAGATCTTTGGGGTAATATGGCTCTACTGAGAGAAGGGGTTCCAGTTCTGGCAAACAGCCAGACAAATGGTTTGTTCTTACCTCCTCCCTTACCCAGGCCATTGAGATTGCCAAGGACCAACCCCCAATCCTGAATCACCTGGCCAAACTCTTCCACTTCCTCGGAAAGCAGGATATGGCCATTGGTACCTGCAACATGGCCCTGGACACCCTACGAGATCCGGAGCTCAACTGGCAGGCGTACTGCACAAGGGCCAAGGTGAGTCTACCCGCAGCTCCACCCCATCCTGCCATCCAGAATCAGAGAACAACGGCCAAGACCCTGTGGCCAGAGCCCGGAGGTCAGGGAGCCTTCACGGTGGAAGGGAGCTTAGGTGTCATCAAGGCTCACAGTTTGTGTTCTCTAAGATTGTTGAGTGAGAGAATGAAGGACCTTCCCACCCACTGCTCATCCCTTCTGTAATGACCTGGCCAACAACCTGCCAGCCTCCTCTTTGATTAGAACCTTCGGCAGTCATACTGACCTGGGTGGAATTCTGGCCTCTCTACTCATCACTGTGGGACTTGGGGCAAGCCACTCACCCCTCCAAACCTCCATTCCCAAATCTGGAAGATACGGATAATAACATCTATCTTAAAAGGTGGTCAGAAGACTAAGTGAAATAACATCTAGAGCAGGTGCCTGGAGCATGGGAGGTGCTTGTGAAAGGCAGAGGGTATATTGGAGGAAGTCTGATGTCGTAGATCAGAGCTCTGGCTCTCAACGCCGCTGGCCTCGGTTCAAATCCCACAGCACCGCTTACACGCTACGGGACTGTAGACAGAATACTCTTGCCCGAAGTCTGAGCCCCAGTTTCTTCTTCCACAGACTGGAGATGATTGTACCTGCCTCACAGAGTTGTTATGAGAATTAAATTAGAGTCTTGTGTGAAACTCAGTACTGACCACATGGTAAGAGTTCCCAAGTGGTTAAGCAGTATTTGTAGACAGAATACTCTTGCCCGAAGTCTGAGCCCCAGTTTCTTCTTCCACAGACTGGAGATGATTGTACCTGCCTCACAGAGTTGTTATGAGAATTAAATTAGAGTCTTGTGTGAGCTCAGTACTGACCACATGGTAAGAGTTCCCAAGTGGTTGAGCAGTAATATTAGGTGTATTTTTAACTGGCTCGCTGTCGCTTGAGGCAGTCCACTATGGTCACTGAGCTCCGCGGATTACGCATTTAACTGAGAGCTGCCTGCCTCTGGCTTCCCCCTACTGGTCCCAGATCTGCCCTCTGGAGCCCCTACAGAACCCATCTGCTTGTGGGCAAAGAGCTGGAGCTCTGAGTTCACTTTACTCCAGGCTGGACAGCCTTCTCCACTACCTTTCATGGGACCTGATGGCGAATCTGCTCCCTTGGTCTTGGTCTGTATGACATAATCATTTCGCTAGCAGGTACTAGACAGTCAGTTCCTTCATGGCAGTTGATGTGGTCATTATCAATAGTAGTGCTATTACTCATGATTGATAGTGAATAATAACACCTTTCTATAACACTCTGCATTTCACCCAGCACTTTCATATTCATGGCCTGATTGAATTCTCGCAAGATCCTGTGAGAGGCCAAACGTGTGTCATTTTACCAATGAGGCAACAGAGAGGCAGTGACCTTCAAGGGGTCCTGCATTCCGTTAGGGGGAATCCAAACCTCACTCTCCTCACGCCATCACAGGTTGGCCTGTAGCATATGCTCGCTGTCTCCCTGTAGCTCCAAAGATCACACTTACTACTCAGATGACCAGACTGGCACCAGGTTGGAGGCAGGGCATAGTGAGGAGGAAAAACAGAAGGGAAGGGAACGCATCTGTGTAAAAGCCTCAGTCCTTGCTAGCCTAAGGCCCTACCTGGCCCATGACCTTGACCCACCCCGGCTCAGCTCCCTCCCTCCCAGCCACACTGGGGTCCTTGCAGCTCCTGAGGTGTGCTCTTGCCTCAGGGCCTCTGCCTAGAATGCTCTTCTCCCAAATATCCAGTTGGCTTCCTCCCTCACTTCCTGGAGGGCTTGAAGAAAAGGCAGAGCTGCTAGCAGCCGTCTTCTTGAAAACGTCAGCTTCTCACCAACACTTTGTGTCCTCCTGTCTTCGTTTGTTTTTCCTTTTTAGCACTTATCACTCCCTAACACACTATTTGCTGATTTATCATGTTTATTGTCTCTCCCCCCAGCTGAAATACACGCTCCACGAGGGCAGGGAATTTTGTCATTTTGCTCTCTACTATATATCCTCAGCTCCTGGAACGTAGTAGGCTCTTGATGAATATTTGTTGAAAGAATGAATGAATGAACTGAGCACCTACCATGTGCTAGGTCCTGGCTAGAACATATTCTCTCCATTGTCATGGTAACTCTCCAAGGAAGATCTTAGTGTACTGATTTTTCAGATGTGGAAAATGAGCCTCACAGAGGTCATGCTAATAAAGAGGGGGAGGGGCTGGAATTCAGCCAAGTTCAATTGGCTCCAAAGGCAGAGCTTCCCACTCCCACCCCACCCCCACCTCATGAAGCTGTCTTAGAACCAGAGCCCACCAATGGCTATAAAGCATTAATACCTTCAACGACAATGACCCCCTTTTTCTTACTTCCTCCTTCTCCACCCCTTCCCTACCCCTCCTGAGCCTCTAGATTTTCTAAATGCTCCAAATAGATGTGGGGAAAAAGGGAGGAAGTGGTGATGAAAGCAAGGGTCTGGAATCATTTGTAATTTGATGCTTGTGAGCTGGGGCCACCTGCCATTCTTCCCACACTACTTGCTTACACAGACTCTCACAAAATCGGTGCTGCCATCCCCTCTCAAATAACCCCCTCCCCTAGTCACCTCTATCCCATCACCCTGTTTATTTTTTCATACCACTTGTCACCACTTGAAGTGGTACCATGTACTTTTTTATGATCATCTCCCCTACTAGAACGTTCTGCCAGGGCTGGGACCTCCTCTCTTATCAGCACTGTACCCCAGTACCTAGCACAGGGCCTGGCATATGGTGGGCACTCAATACTTATTTGTTGAATGAATGAGTGAATGAATGAATGGCTCTTACTTCATCCAACGCCCTTCATTGTACAGAGAGGGGTCAGTGTACTAAGGCCCAGAAAGTGGAGTGGCTAGCCCAAGCTGGTACAGGAGTAGAACCTCGGACTCCCGAGTTCCAGTCACAGGGGCTTTCCACTGCACCACAGAACCTCCCTGAGTTGCTGTTAAGAAATAAACCTTTATTTAGGATAGAAAAGAGGGCAAGGGTCCTTGCTTGGAGCATCTTCCCTGAGCTGACTCTCTGTGGGCAGATCCACGTCAGAGCCTACCTGCATGACCTGGAGCGAAGCAAGATGGGGCTCGGGGGCATGCCTGACAGGAACCACCTGGCCTGCGCCAAGGCCGACCTCGAGGAGGTGGTCAAGGTGTGCCCAGGCCTCAAGACCTACCTGAACATCAGCCAGGTAAGGTGGCCTCTTGGCTAGGGTAGCCAATAGTTGACTAAAACCCTATTAACTCTCTGCCAGGCCAGGCCTGGGCACTGAGGACACAGGGAGGAACGCGGGGCATCCCTAGGCCTGATAACAGGACCTGCCTCCTACTGCATTGGTGAGGATTATAGGAGATGATGCACCCACAGCGTTCAGAACAGGGCCCAGTTCTTTCTAAGCACTCAGAAAGTGTGGGCCATTATTCTGTATCCTTCTGTGCCTTCAGTGAGCACGGAATGACTACCAGAGGTTACAATATCTTATATATGAGAACACTGAGGCCCAGAGATTGCCCCGCTCAAGGTTATATGGCCGAGAGCGCTGGGGCTGGAACTGGAATCAGAGTACTGTCTCCTTTGCCAGGAGAGGGGCACCAAAATTTGCGATGAATAATTGTCGAGGGAGGGAGGGTGGGAATGAATGAGTGTAATTTTTAAAACAGCAAGTGTGGGAATGGAATGAACGGGCAGCGGCGACGGCAGGGGAGAAAGGCTCACTCCGAAGCCCCCACCCCAGGTCTACTACTACATGGGCGTGGACGCTGTGCAGGAGCAGCTGGCGGTGGACGAGGCGGCGCTGAACCAGGCGCTGGTCTTCCTGGCCAAGGCCGGCGAGTCGGAGCTGGGCGCCACGCTGCCCGAGCTGCAACTGTTGCGCGGCAAGTGCCTGCGCATCAAAGGCGAGGAGGCCAACGCGGCGGCCTGCTTCAGGCGCGCCGTGGAGCTGGACGACGCGGGCTCCAGCCACACCGAGGGCTTCGGCTGCCTGCTCGAGGCGCTGCTGGCGCAGTGGAGCCAGGCGCAGCTCAGCGACGGCGAGCTGGGCAGCGAGGTGGACGCGTGGCTGCGCTGCGCCCAGGACAAATACCCGGCGGCACGCCTGCGCCAGGAGCTGCAGCGCGTGTGGCGCGGCCACACGGGCGAGGTGCTGGGGCTGGCCCGGGCCTTAGTGGTGCAGGGACGGCCGGCGCTGGTGCGGCTCCTCTTCGAGACCATGCAGCGCGAGGCCGTGGGCCCACGGAGGGGCCGCCGCGCGTTCTCCTTCGAAGGTCCCTGAGGCCCCGCCCCGTTGAGGGCCCGCCCCGTTGAGGCCCCGCCTATAAGTGATTGAACCTGGTCGGGGCGCTGCACACTGGCTTTCACTGCCGTAAGCTGGCGGGTCCGGGGAGCCCGTCAGATTCTCTTTCGGGAACTGGAATGGAAACGTTAGGCCCCTAGGATGGTTTGACGTGCCTACGGAGGCAAAAGGGCCTGATTCAGCTGGGGCAGACGCGAGGGGCCACTGGGAAACTGTGAGTTGAAGGACCAAATTGTACAAATATGCAGAAAAAATAATATGGAGCCTCCCAAGAGATACAGAAGATAATTGCCTCCATTTTGGTGGCTTTCTAGTACCCAAGAGCCTGTCTTTGGATTCCGTGAGCCACGCTCTATCCTTATAATAAGGCCCCCTTTACTTAGGTTGACTGGAGTAGGTCTCAGGTCCTGCCTCCAGGGAAGCTGTGGCTAGAGAAGAGGGCACAGCTGCCAAGGAGCAAGTAAGGGAAGGGCGGTAGTCTACACCTGGCTGCTCAGGGCTCTTTTCTGCCTCTCTAGCAGCCTTGCAGCAGGCCTCATCCTTGGCCAGCTTGGTCTGAAAGGCCCTCAAACTCCCTGAAATAAAGCCCATCAGTAGTACCTTTGCTTGGCTTCTCTGTTCTTGGGGGAAAGTAGGGGCACCACCCAAGGAAGTGCCAACTGCCCCCAATCTCAAACATTCTACAAAAGAGTGAAGAAAATCTTGGAATTTTGGAATCATAGTCATAGACTCTTAGACATGGAATTTTATTGTCAAAGTACTTAGGCTCTGATTGCCAGCAGAACGTCCAAGCTGGATTCTTGTGGTCCTACTTACTTACAAGAGCTAATTTAACCTAAAATTCCAAATCAAGTTCTTTCCAGACTGCAAGAATGCTGGTTGTACGTAAATGCAATGGCAAGACCCCCTTAATGGTTTGTGATTTATTTTGCACTTTTCCCCTTTTAAAAAAAAAAAGTTATACTCACTGCTTTGTTCATTTTCCTGATGCTCAGACTGTACCAAGGATAGGCCAGCACCCCTGCATCGCTTCTCATGTCCCCAGTGACAGATGGAGAACAGACCAAAAAGTGCAATCCCTAGAGATCACGCACCCGGATGTCTCACTGTGCACATGGGAAGACTGAGAGCCCTGGAAGGGAAGTAGCTTGCTCAAAGTCACGCTTCCTAGCCTCCCCACCCCTGTCCCTCCAACTTACTCTCAGCATTTTTCAGGTTTGGAAAAATACTAATAAACTGGTAGCACTAAAGCATTAAGTGTTTACGTGTCACCTGTCACCTGGGGCACTCTGATATCCATTGGGATAATGCTGTCGTTCCAGGCACCTGTGAAATCCAGACAGTGAGACCACCCTAAGGCCCTTGAATCCCACCTCAGCGCTCATCGTGGCTCACCACTTCAGGTGGTGACTTTCTTTCCCTCCTTCCTTCCTCTCATCTCCATTGCAGGAGAGTCCAGGAGGTGACTGGACAGCAGGCAGCATACACAGCCCTGTCCACTTCTCCCCCATCCCTTCTCCGCCCATGGCTGTGACCTGTGACCTTCCCTATGACAGGAACCCATCTCTTTCTTCTCCTGCTTCCCCAAACAAACTGAATTCAAGGTGGTTTACTGGTGAAGTTGGGAAGTTGGTGAGGTTTGTCCCTTCCCCCGGCTTCCCAGTTTGTTTCCTTCCTCGCTTTTCCTGTCCTCAAGGTCATGCGTTTCTCCCTCCATTCCTGCCAGACCTTTTCAATAAGCTTCTTTCCGATAATCTCATTCACAGAATCATATAAATGACTAACAAACACCCACTAGGGCTTCTGTCAGGGGTACTGACAGAAGCCAACAACAGAAAGGAAACCCCATTTTTGGGACTGCCTCTTGTGTACGATACACTTCATACGTGTAAACTCATGCAGTTTCCTCACCAGCCTTGAAGAGTAGGCATCATGATCCTGGTTACAGATGAGGACATTGAGACACTGAACAAGGTCACACGTAAGCATGGGAAGAACCAGACCTGCCCCGTGTGTGCTGTCTTCTGGGACACAGCCCTTCCTGGGAGATGTGTCATGGGTAGTCTAGAGTTGGGCCTGTGATCCCCAACGCAACCTGTCACTACCCTGCTCCCTCCCCACAGTGTACTCGTCTCCCAGCTCGAAAACTGCCTTACCTCTGTGCCTTTGTACATCCCATTCCTCCACTGGCTTTTTTCCTGTAATTTCTATCCCAAGTGCTAGGCTCAAAGGTGCCTCCTCCAGGAAGTCTTGCCAAATCCTCCAGCTCTCATTAATCACTGTTTTGTGCACACTCTCAAGGTATTGTGTCCCTCGGCACTGCTTATATCCCCTTGTCCTTGCACCATAATGATGCCACCATGTCTGTTGTCCCCATTCGACTCTGCCTCTTTACAGCAAGGACCACGTCTGATTCAGCCCCATGACCCAGCACTGAGCTTGGCACGTAAGACAGGCTCAGTTTTGGTTGTTAAACTGAGTAAACTCACAGCAGGGACGTGGCTACGTCAGTCCCAAACAGGCGACTCCATCACCAGGTCCACAAGGGCTGCGGTTGGGGCCAGGTCTACCACCTAGGGAACTTTGCAGGCTAGAGCTCAACCGGAGAGCATGGGCTTTCTTTCCACCTCCTCTCCAGCTTTAGACCAAATCCCCAAATCTGCGGCTAGGATACTGAAGCCCAGGTAGGGAAACTGAGGCAAGAGAGCAGGGACTTGCCCAAGGTCAAGCAATGAATCAGTGACGGATAGAAGCTCGAACCCCACCTCCAGCCCCTTGGGCCAGTGTTCTCTGCCCTTGGGGCTGCCTCCTTTGCCAAGTTCACTTCTGTTAAGTCCAGGAAGACCACAGGCCTACCAGTCATTCACTCAGCATTTATCGAGCACCGGCCAAGTGCCAAGCATAGTGCCAAGCTCTGGGGCTACTGTGCAGAACAGAATAGACCCTGCCCGGGCCTTCAGGGAGCTCACAGAGAGCATGCAGAGCAGGTCATGCAGGACCTCGTGGGCCACAGTGGGGACTTTGGAAGACCAATGGGAAGCTCTCGGAGGTTTAAGCTGGCAGAGCTGGCTACTCCACCCTCCACGCTGTTCACACTCATTCTGTGTTAGCGGCCTTTCCCCAGCCCAGTGCAGAGGAGAGGATGGCTGTCCCTGGGGCTCAGGACGTGTCCTTGGCCACGCCTCTTCAGCAAGCCCCTGCTGAGGCCAGGCCTGGCAGTCCGCCAGGATCGTGGCTCTGGCTGGTTTGATCTTTATTCAATTACAGCTTTGAGTCCTGTGGAACACCCCTGCCTACTGGGCAGCTGGGAGGACAACTCTCTGTCACACAGCTGAAGCAGCAGGAGCTCCTTAGGGGAGCACCGCGGAGTAAAAGCCTTAATGACCCTATAATCAGAGTAATGAAGATGAATCGCACCTTGTGCTGCCTGCCCGTTCCTTCCTCTGTGTCTATCAGCCAACATCAGGTGCTAGAAACTCCTGTTTAGCCAGCATGAACTAGGCATGTTAAAGATCATGAAAACAGGTAAGATTTTTCAGTTATAGGTTTTTAAAATCTCAGTATTGAAAAGAACCTTAATCATCACTTCCAACCTCGCCATCTAAATCAGAACTCCTCTCAACAGTGAGTGTTCTGAAAGGAGTATCTAAACCACTTGCATGCCTCTGGCAGACAGGCAGCTCACTACCTATTGATGGAATCAATCCATTTCTTAACAGTCTAAGTTTTCTGAGTTTGTCCTTTTATTGAGCCGAAACCTTCTTTTATGTAATTTCTATGTCTTGATTCAAGTTCACCTTTGCCACATAGAACACAGACCCTAATAAGCAAGGTGACCTTGATCAAGTCACTTTGCTCTGGCTCCCATTCTCACTTTATGTTGTGGCACCTATTACAGTGTCTGAATTGTTCAGAAGGTGGCTGGCTACTCTGCCCACAGCCTGGCTGAGCTGTGGCCTGGCCTCTAGCTGCCAGTGCCCACCCTGGAGCCTGCACAGAGCGGGTGCCACCAGCTGAAAGCAGAACAGAACAGGTCTTCTCCCGTCTCTAATCAGGCCCCAAGGGAGCACCCTGTGTAGATGGTGGTGGCTGGATGCCAAATGAAGTGAAATATCTCCTTTTCTCAGGCTGTTAACGTTTTTTCTTGTTTAAGGAAGGGGAGGATAATGACATTTAGCACTTTACAACTCAGCAGTAAAATGAGCAGATGGAAACAGATCCCCAGCATCATGGGCATGGTTCCAGCAAGAAACCCTCCCCGGCTCTGGCTCTGGCGCCGCGGGGCTGAAGCTACTGGCAAGGTTTGCTGAGGGGGTGAGGGACACCACCTGCTTGCTGTTGCCCCGGCTCCTCCCCCAGGCAGCCTCTCCAGGCTGCACACTGGTGGTACCGGCCCCCACGTGCTGCTTCCCGCCTCTGCTCACCCTGTTCCACTTACCTGAAGGACCTTTCCTACCCCCGGGTCTGTTTGGACTCTGACCTCTCTAGTTTGGAGATGAGGACGAGAAGCAGAGGGGGGTGTTCTTGGAGAGAGTGGTGAGCAGAAACTCCTGTGGAGCTGTGGAAAAGCTCCAGCTGGCCTCTAGACGACCACAGAAGAACAATTTGAGCAGTGAATATTCCCACAGGGAGGTTAAAAAAAAAAATCATCATCATCATCAAAACTATTTACTGAGAACTTGCCATGGACCAGTCCCTGTGGCCCATGTTTCACACGCCTCACCTCACTTAACCTTCACAAGCCCAGGAGCTATGTATCAGCATTGGCTCCATTTTACAGATGAGGAAACTGAGGCTCAGAGAGGTTCAATAACTTTCCTGAGTTCCTCCCACACTGCCTTGATTTTTAAAAAATATTTAATTTATTTTTGGCTGCGTCGGGTCTTAGTTGTGCAGGCTCTTTTTTGTGGCGTGCAGGCTTCTCTCTAATTGCGGCGCGCGGGCTCTCTAGTTGTGGCACGCAGTCTTAGTTGCCCCGAGGCATGTGGGATCTTAGTTCCCTGACCGGGGATCGAACCCACGTCCCCTGCATTGGAAAGTGGATTCTTAACCACTGGACCACCAGGGAAGTCCCCCCCACACACACCCAACACACTGCCTTGAATGGCAGACAAGCTAAAGAGTACTAACGAATGGCTTTTTAACTATTTGGGGTTTAGATTAGTTTCTCTCCTACCCCATATGTTGCTCTATAAACTGCACACTTAAAAAATCTGAATGCACTTTTCATATTTATGTTCCCAAACCAGTCTATAGCTCTATGCTGGGGCTTGTTCTATTTTGGCATGTAAATTTTTTCATTAAATTGCAGCTCCTCTGTGAGTTTTATTTGTCATCCACAAAGTAAAAGAAACAAACCTAAGAACCCCTACTGTGGTGGAGAGCTACTGCTTCCATCTGCCCAGTGCCCCTCCCTGCTGGGAATAGAACCTCTCCTTCCTGGGCTACTAAGCACTCCTTCCCCTCTCTGAGTGGTGGCAGAGGGCTGCCAATCATAATACCCCACCCCCTGACTGCAAATGCAGACATGTGATCCAGGTTGGGCCAATCAGAGTCCTTCACAGAAAGTTTTCCAACTGGGTGCAAGGGACAGAAGATGCTTTCTGGGGACTTCCCTGGTGGCTCAGGTTAAGAATCCGCCTGCCAAAGCAGGGGACATGGGTTCGAGCTCTGGTCCGGGAAGATCCCACATGCCGCGGAGCAACTAAGCCTGTGCACCACAACTACTGAGTCTGAGCTCTAGAGCCTGCGAGCCACAACTACTGAG
The DNA here is from genome assembly GCF_003031525.2 of Neophocaena asiaeorientalis asiaeorientalis. NCBI lineage: Eukaryota > Metazoa > Chordata > Mammalia > Artiodactyla > Phocoenidae > Neophocaena > Neophocaena asiaeorientalis. The sequence goes on along the minus strand of NW_020172632.1, from coordinate 7,123,301 downwards.
CCTGAGCGCCACAACTACTGAAGCCCACGCACCTAGAGCCGGTGCTCCGCAACAAGAGAAGCCACTGCAATGAGAAGACTGCACACCTCAACCAAGAGTAGCCCCTGCTCGCTGCAACTAGAGAAAGCCTGCGTGCAGCAGCAAAGACCCAACGCAGCCAAAGAAAGAAAGAAGGGAAGGAAGAAAGAAGATGCTCTCTGTCTGTCTGTCTACTGGAACAGCTATTAGCGACTGTCCCTGTTAGGATTAGGCTTAGCTGTGGGCATCAAAGACCTGAAAACAGTATCTTAAACAAGATGGTGTGTGTTTATCTTGCAAGGCCAGCTCAAGTATCACCTCAGTGCCCACCACGCCCCCTCTCTGCTCACCAACCTGGTACCCACTAATGTCATCCTACTGCAAGTTCCTGACACTCTCCACCTGGCTGGAAGCACTGGGTAGCAGACACCCCTGGGAGCAGCCTTCAACCAATGGGGAATGGAAACTGGATAAATACCTGAACCTTATAAACAGGGGTGGGTGGGGGGATAAGATAATTTGGAGGAATGTGGGATTGAGACCCAGTGGTCCATAGCTGCAAGCTGCCCCTTCATTATCACACACTGTATTCATTTCTGGCCCTTCTTTCTCTCATTTCCCTACTCTCCTACCAGTGTTTCCTGAGATCACCTCCCAAAGAAACTGCCTGCCCTCGAATCCTTGACTCGGGGCCTGCTTCTAGGGGAGCCCAGCTTTAGACACCCTTGAAGTCCTCCCTCATCCCGAGAGAAGGACTCTGCCACCTCCCAGTACTTGCATGGCACCTTGTTTGTACCTCTAATACAGTATATCATGACCTACCTTGTTGTATTTATTAAGTATAAAATAGGAAGGAATAAGCATTTATTGAGTACCAGTCCCTGTACCAGGTGTCTTGTGCTCATTCATTCACTTATTCACTAATTAATTCATTCACCAAATCTTTATTGAGCATTTATAATGTGCCAGACAATGATTTAGGCCAGGCGTTGGCAAACTGTGGCCCACAAGCCAAATTAGGCCCACTGCCTGTTTTTGTAAATAAAGTTTTCTTAAAACACAGCTGCGCTCATTGTTTACATATTTTTATGGCTGCTTTCATGTTATAACAACAGAGTTGAGTAGTTGTGACAGAGATGACATGGCCTGCAAAGCATAAAATATTTCCTGTCTGGCCCTTTGCAGAAAAAGTTTGGTGCCCCTTGGACTAGGCACTGGGGCTCCTGCAGTGAACAAAACAAACAAAAATCCTGCCCTCCTGGATGGAGCTTACATTCTAATTGGGGTGGAGTCAGGTGGTAGAGGGGGAATGTAACACAGTAAACCAAAACCTAGATATTTAGTATGTTAAATGATGATAAATGCTACGGAGAAAAAAAGTAGGGAGAGAGAGAGTATCAGGAGTGCTGGGGAGCAGGGATGGGGATTGTGGTGAAAATTAGGGTGTCAGGAAGTCCTGGCTGTGAATGTGACATTGGAGCAAAGACCTGAAGGAGGTGAAGGAGTGAGCCATGTGGACATGGTGGGGAAGAGCCGTCAGGTAGTGGAGCAGCAGACAGGAGGGCCGTACTGGAGTATTAACAATAGTTCATCCAATATTGAGCGCTCTGTACCAGGTGCCCTTCAAGTGCTTTACATACATAATCTCATTTAATTACTTAAAAGTCATCATCTCATTACACACTTAATCTTACAAAAGAATGATCTGAATATATTTCTATTATTAATATTAATACAGAGCTTTCAGTTTACAAAGTTCTGTAATGTTTTTCACTTGCTCTTCATAGTATTTCAAGGAGGTCACTGACCCCATTGTAGTGCAGCAAAAGACCAGAAAGGTCAAGTCCTTTGCCCCAGGTCACACAGCCAGTAAATGCTGGCTCTGGAAAGCAAACCCCTCTCTGTTTGGATCCAGAGGCTGCCTTCTTCTCTCTAAGCCACCAGCCTTGGAGGGCGTCAACTCTACCTTGTCCACTCACACCTAACTCAACTCTGCACCAAAGAGAAAAGGCAAAGGCTTGTTGGAAAGAACTCAATTCCCATCATCCTTCCAGATGAGGGTGACCAGGTAAACTGCTGGAGTAACTGCTGGAGGTAAACTGCTGAGTTACACTCAGAACTCACAGACGTGATTATTCCCTCTGTCCTGGGGCATCTACATTGCGCCCCAGACTTCTGGCTCTGCCAGTGCTCTGCAGCACCTAACCCAAAGCAGGGGCTCAAAAGGGAGTTGTTGGTTGACAGATTAACTGTTGCTGAGAGTTTTGTTTCATTGCATTTTTAGCAAGCCTTTCTTATGAATTGAGGGAACTATTTAGAAAGACATTAATTCAGCAAATATGTACTGAGACTTACTATGTACAAAACCTTTCTACATAGTAAACAGATTTACTATGGCAGGGCTAGAGATGAACAGGACATGGGCCCTCCCCTCTGGGAGCTCGCAGTCTATGGGGGTGAGGAGATAACTGTTTTGCATGTGCTACATGCCCAACTCTGTGCCTGGCATTGTGCCAGCCAGGGCACTTTCACCATTAAAAATAATTGTAATAAGGGCTTCCCTAGTGGCACAGTGGTTAAGAATCCTCCTGCCAATGCAGGGGACACGGGTTCGAGCCCTGGTCCAGGAAGATCCCACATGCCGCAGAGGAGCTAAGCCCGTGTACCACAACTACTGAAGTCCATGCGCCTAGAGCCTGTGCTCCACAACAAGAGAAGCCACCACAATGAGAAGCCCGCGCACCGCAACTAAAGAGTAGCCCCCACTCGCCACAACTAGAGAAAGCCTGCGTGCAGCAACAAAGACCCAAAACAGCCAAAAATAAAATAAATAAATTTATTTAAAAAAATGATTGTAATAATAGCAAACATTATTGAACCCTGGCTATGTGCCAGGCACTGTGCTAAGCCCTGTACCTGGGCTAACTCCTTGTACCTCACCACAACTCCATGGGGGAGATGTCACTACTGTCTTCAGGATGAGGCATCTGAGCCTCAGGGAGGCTGAGTATCTCACCCACAGGCACACGGTGAGTGGGTGACAAAGTGAGGATTTGCACTCAGGTCTGTTTGCCCCACCGCATGTACACACTCATGTGACACACCTGAGACAGAGAATGGGCCAGAGGAGAGACTCAGACAAAATGTCGAGAGGGTCTCAAGAGAGGGGGAGGCCCTGCCAGAGGGGACTTCAAGGGAGGGTTCCTCAAGAGGATGCCATTGTGGTGGTCGCCAAAGAGTGGGCCTCCAGCAGAGGGATCCAGTCAGACAGAAAGAGTCTGTCTGGGTGACTGCTCCCACAACTTTGGATGTATGTTTGATACAAATAACATTGGAGGATCTGAGTGGGGAGATCAGGCTGTGCGTGAAACAGACCTGGAGATGAATCCTTTCTCTCCCTGTTACTAGTTGTCTTGACCATGCACAAGCTAACCAACCTTCCCAAGCCTTGGTTGCCTGATCTGTAAAATGGACACAACAGCGATATTTGTACTGCATGGGGTTTTATTGTAAGGACTTAATCAGACATGGGTGTAAGGTGTTTAATACAGCGCATGGTACATAGCAAGGGCTCTACAAATGTGAACAACGATGATGATGATGACGTTTGGTGCTACACTCTTCAATTCTGAAGAATCTTGATTTAAAAAATGAGGCCCCCTCCCCAGCCCGCTTCTGGCCTCTAATCATCCTAGACTTGGACAGCGAATAAATGAACGAGGGGAATTCTGGGCCCAGGGGGAAGAGGCCCCCTGGAGAGAGAAGGGCATTGGCATCCCGCACTGTAGCCAGAGAGGGGAGTCTGAAGGAAACCGAGGTGGCAGCAGAAGGATGGCTGTCTCCTTATGGTGGCTGAGGGCAGCCATAGGGTCCCCGGAGTTGGAATGGGCTGGAAGAATGAGCCAGTTGCTTTCAGTTACATCTCTCATGAACCCTTCACAACAGCCTTACGTGGTGTTCTGTGTCACTGATGAAGAAACAAGGAAGCAAGAGGCCCAGGGTTGCACAGCTGGGAACTGGCTGGGCAGGATTCCCAGGCAAGGCCACCCTCCCACCTCCAGTCCAGTCTGTCTGGGCCAGGCTGGGCTAACAGGATAGGGGGTGGGCTCAGGAGTCCAACAGATGGACTGTCCCAGTGGTTCTCTGGAGTCTGTCCCCTCCTCTCCCCCACCGCCCCAGTCTGGGCCATTACGGGAGTCTCCCATCCAGCCTCTCTCCCCATCCTCTTCCTCCAGCCTCAGTTTACACCTCACTCAGGCAAAGAAACACAACTGACCACGCCCTTCCCTGGTGTAAAACCTTTCCATTGCCCACAGAACTCCCTCTCACACTGGCCAGCGCCCTAGGCAGAGGAGGCAACCATCTTCCTGGAGTGACAATTACACTTGTTTTCCAAATATAACAAATATATGTTGTAGAGTGGAATGCAAAATATCCAGGAATTTTTCTCAGAAGAGGAGCTGTTTTGGGTTAAGCCTCAAAACAGATGTGTGTATGTTGGCGGGGGTGGGGCAGGAGAAGTATCATTCTTCATAGAAAAAGTTTCACTGGCCTCAAAGATGAGAAACTGGCAGTCTGGTCCAGCAGGCCCTGGCACAGTGGCGCCCACTGCCTTTCCGGTTGTGCTTCCCTGATGCCTGGGTGTGCTCTGTGCTCCAGCCAGAACTATCTTGAAGCCTTTTTCCTTACTTACTGCCCCTCTGACTAGAATGTCTTCCTATTCTTTTTAGCCTGGAAAGTTCGTAGTTATCATTTAAGGTCCAATTTCACGCCCCCTCCTCCAAGAAGCCCTCCCTGATCCCACCCCCTTTTTGCAAGGTTGCTCCCTCAGCATCTTGCTCTCCCCTCTTCATAATGTCTTACCACAGGCTGCCGTGACCACCGCTTTGAGAGACAGCCTCTTCGGGAGGTTATGAGCAAGTTGAGGTCAGGGAGTTCACCGTGAACTCGGCCTTTGTCGTTCATTCAGCACACACTTAGAACCTCTCTGTGCCAGGCCATGGGTTTAGTATGCAGGGACGACCCAACCTGTCCTCAGAGGAGCTCCGATCTGAGAGAGAGACAAACCATCCATTCATTTATTGATTGACATATTAAAACAAGCAAAAAGCAAAACCTTTTGCTGAGCCCTGACTGGGCCAGGCCCTGTGCTCAGGGCTGTGCCTGCCCCCAAGAGACTCCCAGTCTGGCCAGCAGCCGGTGGAAACCACTAACAGCATGGTGAGTCCCCAGGGCTGTGGGGCACCAAGGCAAGTGTGCGGTCCTTTGCTTTTGCTTTGTCGTAGATGACAACGAGTGAATGAATGAATTTTTCTTTTTCTTTTTTTCTGTTTTAGGGAACTTGTGAGGTTTTAACCATGAATGGACTCTCTAAATCAAGGCACCCAATTAATGACTGATCAATTAATTGATTGAAACGTCACCCAGGAAGTTGCTAGCAGAGAAAGGGCTATATTCTGGTCTCCAGCACCATGGACTTTCTCAATGGGGAGCAAATCTACTCTGACCAGGGCTGGTTGGAGTGGACCCTGCAGCTCCCGGCTGCAGAGCCTCCTATAAACTCCCGGTAAAAGGCAGCAGTTCTGGCCTGCCTCCCAAGAGGGTCCTGAGCATTAATTAGTTACCATTGGTAAAGTGCTCTGAAGATGTGGGGCTGTTTAAACACGGCGAGTCATTAGGCCTCTCCACACCACTATGCTCTACAGCCGGCAACTGCTAATTGAGAAATAATTAACACCTCAGGGTGCAGAGGATGGATGCCTGGCTTTTTCAGGGTTGGAAAGGATGTAATAAAGTACAGGAGCAGCAGGAAGAAATATAAGGCTACTTTGGATCCTGAAATATACTGGAGATTATTCAACTTCTGCCCCCAGAGAAGCATGGGGACTGTTGCCCCAGTAAAACCTTTGGGACTGCATTCCTTGGGAAAGCCCCGAGCACAGTGCTGGGCTGCAGAGGCTGTGATGCTCTTAGAGCAAAAGAGCTCAGGTCCAGCCCAGGTCTGCCCGGCCTTCTAGCTGGTGAGCAGATGCCAGTTGTGGAACTCACCAAGCTGTATTTTCCTCAGCTATTAAGACTGGGATGATGCATATGTCTACCATCCCCACCCCTGGCACCGGGTTGTCTGATGCCCTTCCTCTAGGTCAGCAGATCTAGCCCAGGCTTCACGTTAGGATCACTGGGGACTATAAAGTACCAGCATTGTGGGGCTGGGACTGGGGGCACAGGGTGATTCCCAGTTCAGTCAAAGTTGAGAACCACTGGTTTGGTTTGTGTATCAGGCACTGCATTGGGAGCTGTGGGAAATAAAGTTGTAAACCCTACCACACCCCATGTTTCCCTCACACCAGCTCCATATTTCCTGATTCTGTGCCTGTGAGTTGTCCTGGACATTTCACTCCACTCCCATTGCCATTCTTGTGCTGCTAAACCCCACTCATCCTTCAGGCTCAGCTTGAAGCTCACCTCCTCAGGGAAGCCATCCTTCCCTGTGCTGTCACAGGACTGTTCAGCCCCCATTACACCACTGATCGCACAGTGTTTTTCCTGGCAGATCCTGGCAGGCTGAGAGCTTCTTGGGGCCAATAGCAGAATCACCAGTGTCTTGCACTGGGTCTGGTAGATTTTAGGTGCTGAATAAACTATAGGTGTTATCAGTTAGGTAGAGTTGTATGATATGCAGCTCTCACTCAGGACATTTGCACTTCTTCCTTGTGTCTGAAACATACTTCCCCCAGATATCTGCAAGGTTCTCTCAACTCCTTCAGGTCTTTGCTAAAATGTCACCTTCTCCACCAGGCTTTCCCTGATCCTTCTATTTTAAATGGCAACCAGTCGACCTCCAACCCTTTCCCTTCCCTAATTAATTTTTCTCCATAGCATTTAACATCTGACTAACAGATCCTGTCATTATGTAAAATTTTGATAACTTGTTCACGATGTCAGTTTTTGGTTTTTTAAAAAATTTTAATTGCATTAAAATACCACTTATCTTGAGTTCTTTGGCCTTCCCTTAAATTTCATTGTATTGGATTATTGACTAGAATGTAAGCTATACTGAATGCCGGGAACTTTGTCTATTTTGTTCACTATTCCCAGCTCCTACAAGCGGTTGGTACGTGGTAGCTGCTCAAAAAATATTTTGTGAAAGTTTGATTTAGTGTCTTAAAGATTAAATAAAGGTGTCTTATTCCAATTGTTTAAATTTTTAAAAATTTATTTAAATTGATAGCCTGTAAAATCATAGGGTAGATTCGAAACCGCATGGCCTACTGTTGTCATGGTTACACTATAGCCGGCGGTTCTCCTATTCAGAGAGTGGGGCGGGCCCTGGCAGTGGGCGGGAACACCAGACTCAAAACCTAGACCCGAGGCCTTGATCATAGAGTTACACCTCCCTCAATCCTAGAGAGCACTTCCGGGACGGTGATTTACTTATTGCTGCGTAGGCCAACCTATGAGCCCATTCTCTCTCCTTGCCTAAGTTTCCGGCGAGCAATTCACTGGTGTCTAGAGTGGGGTGGGGCCAGTCCCCATGAGCGCGGTTTTGTGATTGGCGGGAAGGACAGGAGGCGGGGCTTCGTGCAGGAACGCCCCTGGCGCAGGCGCGGTGGCCCGGCGCGGCGGTCCCTGCGGGGTCGGCGTTCGCTGGGACTACGGTTGGTGATCGTGGGTGACAGTGAGGGCCGGGGGCTAAGGGACGGGCTGATGGAGGGGCTGCGGAATGAAGAGAGGGCTCGGTTCTGGGCGCGGAGACCGAAGACCGTGGTGTCCGTTTTCCCACGTGCATCTCGTCATTGGATTGGGGCGGGTCACCATCACAAACTCTTGAATAATACTCGTCTCCTAGTCTGTTTCCTCCGTTGTGAAATCGCAGGACTTCCTTGTCTGCCTCGGGTCGTGACTGGGAACTTGTTAGAAATACAGGTTCTCTGCCCACACCCCAGACTTACTGAATCAGAAACTCAGGGGATGAGGCCCCACCATCAGTGTTTTAACAAGCCCTCCAGGTGGTTCTGATGCTTGCTTAAATTTCAGAACCACTGGGCTACCGTAATGTAGCAAGCTGCACTGAGGGCCTTCTCAACCCAAGCTGAGAAAGTAAGAGAAAGAAAGGAGGGGGTGGACTTGAGAGAAATCTTGGAGACAGACTCAGTTGCTTGAGGAGGAGTCAGGGGTGAAAGTTTCTGGCTTGGGCCACGGGCCTGAGGTGGGACCTTAAGTGATGGCTCCAGGTGTCAGCCACGTGTGCCCTGCCTCCAGGCCTGCACTTTTCCGCGCAGTCACACTAGGGCTCTGTGCCCGTGCCTTCCAGCCGTTTTCAGGTCATAGGCCACATAGGAAATGATAATATTTGTACGGTGCCCAGGGGAAATGGATGAAGCTGCTTGAGGTTGGAGGAGACCGGCTGGAGGATTGAGGCTGCTGGAAGCTGGAGGGAACCACCTGGGGGGATTTGAGCTTCCCAGAGCTGAGGGAAATTAGTAACCTGTTCTCAGCATACTGCAGAAGAGCTTTGTCCCATGGGATTTGCTGAAGATTAGGGGTGCTCACTAAATTTGGCAACATAAATCAAGAACCGTGAAAGAGTTTATACCCTTTGACTCAATAATTCCGTTCCTGAAGATCTCTCCCAAATATATAACAAAAGAAAAGAAAGCCTTCTGTTGTAGATTACATACAACAGAGGAAATTAACAACTCTCTGGAGAATCCTTTTTGATCTAGTCAGTCAATGAAGTGTTGTACTGCCCTTAGGAATGTGTGAATATCTTGTAAAATCATAAAGAAACCTACGTGCTCATTCATTAGACAATCGTCTAGTAAGCCCCTGCTCTGTGCTGAGTGGTGAGCCAGTCAGCTCCACAGAGCTGACTGCCTGGGGGAAGACCCAGCCAAGGAGCAGTAACTCCAAAGAGTGATTGGTGTTTGATAGGGGATCAGGGGCTGCTGCAGGAGAAGCTGGTCTTTGGGGTATGGGGAGTGGGTCAGGAAAGGCATCCTAGAAGACAAGGTGGCACTCCTAAGGCCTGGAGGATGAGTAGATGTTGGTACGCAAAGGGGAGAGGAACATTCTACGCAAAGGGAACTGTGTTTTAATAATGAGTGTGCTGAAGCTGGAGCACAGAGAGGGCACTGGTGAGAGGAGGCCAGAGGGGACCGGCGGCTAGCTCACATGGGGCCATGTGCACTGTGAAGGTGAGAAGGTTAGGCCTGATTCTAAGGGTAACAGGAAGCTGTTGGAGGATTTTAAGCAAGAAAAGCTGTTGCTGTATGTGTCTTGGAAGTATCCCCTGTGGCTACAGCGTGGAGAATGGATTGGAGGAAGGTGGGCCTGGAAGCTGGGAGCCCAAGTGAAGAGGCTGTTGCAATAGCCCAGGTGGCCTGGGCCTGGGTGGAGGCTGTGGAGGTGGAGAGAAGGAACAGAATCAAAAGCAAGTGAAGCAGTAGGAATCACAGGGCCAGAGGGGTTGGTGAAGGTGGGGCACAGAGGGAGCTCAGAGTGGATGAACCTGCGTTTCTGTTTTGGACAAAGGGTGGCTTGCACTACCATTCAGAGTGACAGGCAGCGCTGGACGGGGAGCAGGCTTAGGGGGAAGATGCCAAGCTCCCTGTGGGGTGCTGAGTGTGAAGTACTCATGCAGTGTGTTCTCTAGGAGGCAGTGGGATGGGTAGATGTGAAGCTTAAGAGGCACAATGTACAGGATGGGGATGTTGACTCAGAGCCATGACCATGTGGCCTGACCAGGGACTGTGTGCTGTGAGGGGGGAAGAGACATTAAGGACATTGAAGGCATGGGTGGGGTAGGGGCTCGTGGGCAAAGACGGCTCGCAAAATAGACAAGGGATTGTCAGTAGCGGTTGTCTCTGGGCTGAGAGATTATAGTTGATTTCCTTTCTTTTTTGTTTCTGTTTTTCTTAGCAAACTTAGATTCGGTTCATAGAATATACCAGATACTGTTCTAATAACTTCTTATAACTCTTCTCTAAATTCCCACAATAAACCTATATGGTGGGTCCCTTCATTTTACAGGTGAAGAAACTGAGCACAGAGGAGTTGAGTCACATGTCCCAAGCTACACAGGGTGCAGTTATTGGGAAGCTGGACTGGGATCCAAGCTGCCTGATTCCAGAGCCAGTGTAGACACCACGCATTGGTGTCTACACAGTATGCTGTTGTATTTTTATAAACGGGAAAAAATATATATATTTCTTTTTTTCGGTACACGGGCCTCTCACTGTTGTGGCCTCTCCCGTTGCGGAGCACAGGCTCCGGACGCGCAGGCTCAGCGGCCATGGCTCACGGGCCCAGCCACTCCGCGGCATGTGGGATCCTCCCGGACCGGGGCACGAACCCATGTCCCCTGCATCGGCAGGCGGACTCTCAACCACTGCGCCACCAGGGAAGCCCCAATATATATTTTTAAAATTTAATTTATTTTTTTAATTTTTGGCTGCGTTGGGTCTTCGTTGCTGCACGCGGGCTTTCTCTAGTTGCGACGAGCGGGGGCTAGTATTCGTTGTGGTGCACTGGCTTCTCATTGTGGTGGCTTCTCTTGTTGTGGAGCACGGGCTCTAGGCACACGGGCTTCAGTAGTTGCAACACGTGGGCTCAGTAGTTGCGGCACACAGGCCCTAGAGCGCATGGGCTTCAGTAGTTGTGGCTCATGGGCTCTAGAGCATGGGCTCAGTAGTTGTGGCACATGGGCTTAGCTGCTCTGTGGCATGTGGGGTCTTCCCAGACCTGGGCTCGAACCTGTGTCTCCTGTATTGGCAGGCGGATCCTTAACCACTGCGCCACGAGGGAAGTCCCGTAAACAGGAAAATATTGATTTTTTTTTAAACGGCAGTAGATGGCGAGAGAAGTACAATAGTACTTTGATCTGCAAGGGTATTAGAAAAGAAAGGATTTGCATCCACAAGATCGGTGATGGTTGCAGAAGTCTGTTGGAGAGCAGCCTGCGTTGACTGCTGCAGGGTGTTGGATCACAGTTAACACCTTCTGCTCGGCTCGTTTTTCTTCAGGCGCAGGTGCCCCCTTACGCTGGGCTGTGATGGAAGGGCTGCTGACAAGATGCAGAGCGCTGCCTGCCTTGGCCACCTGCAGTCACCAGCTCTCGGGGTACGTTCCTCACAGGTTTCACCACCGTGCCCCTGGGAGAGGGAAGCGCTTGGTGCTGTCCCGCATGTTCCAGCCCCAGAACCTTCGGGAAGACCAGGTGCTCTCTCTAGAGGGCAGAACTGGCGAGCTGACCTGTAAGAGCCAGCGGCTGATGCTGCAGGTGGGCCTGATTCACCCAGCAAGCTCCGGCTGTTACCACCTCCTGCCTTATACTGTCCGTGCCATGGAGAAGCTTGTGCGGGTGATAGACCAGGAGATGCAGGCCATCGGGGGACAGAAGGTCAACATGCCCAGCCTCAGCCCAGCAGAGCTCTGGCGAGCCACCAGCCGGTGGGACTCTATGGGCAAGGAGCTGCTAAAACTTAGAGACAGACACGGCAAGGAGTACTGCTTAGGACCAACTCACGAGGAAGCCATTACAGCCCTGATTGCCTCCCAGCAGACACTGTCCTACAAGCAGCTCCCGCTCCTGCTCTACCAGGTGACGAGGAAGTTTCGGGATGAGCCCAGGCCCCGCTTTGGTCTTCTCCGAGGCCGAGAGTTCTACATGAAAGACATGTACACCTTCGACTCCTCCCCTGAGGCTGCCCAGCAGACCTACAGCCTGGTGTGTGATGCCTACAGCAGCCTGTTTGACAGGCTGGGGCTGCAGTGCGTCAAGGTCCAGGCAGACGTGGGCAGCATCGGGGGCACGATGTCTCACGAGTTCCAGCTGCCGGTGGACGTCGGAGAGGACCGGCTTGCAGTCTGTTCCAGCTGCGGCTTTTCGGCCAACATGGAGACTCTGGACTTGTCACCAACAAACTGCCCTGCTTGCCAGGGGCCACTGACCAAAACCAAAGGCATCGAGGTCGGGCACACGTTTTACCTGGGCACCAAGTACTCCTCCATTTTCAGTGCCCAGTTCACCAATGTCCACGGCAAGCCATCCCTGGCTGAAATGGGGTGCTATGGCTTGGGTGTGACGCGGATCTTGGCCGCTGTCATTGAAGCTCTCGCTACAGAAGACTGCATCCGCTGGCCCGGCCTCCTGGCCCCTTACCAAGTCTGCCTCATTTCCCCCAAGAAGGGCAGTAAGGAGGAGGCGGCCTCAGAGCTCACGGGGCACCTGTATGACCACATCACAGAGGCAGTGCCGCAGCTCCGAGGGGAGGTCCTGCTGGATGACAGGACCCATCTGACCATTGGATACAGACTGAAAGACGCCAACAAGTTCGGCTACCCCTTTGTGATCATCGCGGGCAAGAGGGCCCTGGACGACCCTGCACATTTTGAGGTTTGGTGCCAGAACACCGGAGAGGTGGTCTTCCTCACCAGAGAGGGAGTCCTGGAATTACTGAGCCAAGTGCAGGTTGTCTAAACGCCCCCTGGACCCCTCCCACTGCATCTCACAGTCTCCGTGTTCATTCTAATGCTGCCTTTCTATACTGCTTTCCAGAGCTGGTCTCCCCAGAAAGAGGGCAGCTCATGGAAGGTGAGACCATGTTAGGAAAACCAGTTGTTATCCAGTCATCTGTTCGGACTATTTGTATTTAAAGTCATTATCTTGATCCCTTTGTCTGGCTGGCCCTGCTGCCACATATCATTCCTTTTATATTCTATTCGGAGGTAGTGGCTAGGAGGAGCCAAGTTGTCATCTTGGCCCTCAGGAGAGTCACTTCCCTTCTCTCAGTGGAGTTTCCCATGTGTAGGATGGGGCCTCCCCAGTGGCCGAGGTCCTTCCAGCTCCAGCAGTCCAACCACGGGCCTCTTGCTGCATTCGGTCCAGAGAGGCAGCCCGCCTGTCTTCCTCCATTGAGAAGTTGGCCTGATGGTCTGGGGAGAAGAATCAGGACACCTGACTGCCACTGACTCACTGGAGACTTGGACACGACCCCTCCCCTGCTGGTGCCTCAGTTTCCCCATCTGTGATGTGAGAAAATGGAACTAGATCTGTAAGGTCCTTACAGCTGTGACTGGCTGGTTCCCCGAGAGGCTCATGACAGGCAGATCAGATCTGATCTGTTCCTCTGATCCTCCATCATCTAAGCTACCCAGAAGGTAAATACAATTAGCTAATTGCCCCCAAACCACCTCCAGAGACCTGGCCCTTCCTCTTGAGGCGGCTTAGCACTGAGGTCATGTTACATTGATTGAATAAAGTCAAACTATTGGGAGGAGCCTTGCATGTTAATTGGAAACAGTGCTAACACCTGCCACGTTAACGGTGCAGCAGCTTCCTGCCTGGAAACGTTCCTTTTTCTACTCTTTCTCCACTCAAAAAAGAAAACTGGGTGGCTGGGAAGATGTGTGTTAAACCATTGCTTCCCACAAGTGTGAGGGGCAGCAGGCTTCGAGTGCCGCAGCGACTTCGTCCTGCGCGCAGAGTTGCATCCTAGTGCCACGCACGACAGCGGTGAATATTAAGGTCTCTGCCTGAGCCCTGGGGAGAACTGGCAGCTGGCTGGAGCTTTCATTGCTCCTGCTTCCAGGAGCAGAATCAGGTTCTCCATCCTCGGCCCCCAGGGTCATGGCTTGTCCAAACCTAACAAGAATCTCTCGGGGCCAAGCTCAAAGCCACCACCTCCTGAAACATGCTCGGCAGCTCCTGGCAGTGGTTCTGTCTTTGGCTCCCCCTATGCTCGCCTGCTCAGCACCGACGCCCTTCTTTTTCACTTGGCGGGCACAGCTCACTGTATGGCGGCCAGCCTCTTGTCGATGGTCAGCTCCCTGAGGCTGGAGTCCTAGGCTGATTCCTAGTGCACTGAAGTTCTTGTCTCGGCCTGTTGTTCTTCTTGCCAAACAGCTTCCCTGCAGCTTGTGACCACTGTTCCTGCCAGAGTAACCTCACCCCCAGCACACACCATCAGGTTTCCTAATGACTCCCAGGTCTACCGCTGGGCTCTGCGCCAGCATTCAGGCCAGGAGACAGGGATTCTGAGAGCAAACCCAGAAAGGCTGGATTGTAAGGCAGGAATCTTACCCTTGGCTGCACAGTGGAATCCCCTGCGTCCCACCCCGAGGTTCTGTTCTGGGGTGTGGCCTGGGCATTGGCGGTTTTAAAACTCCGCAGATGATTCTAATTCGTAAAGTCGGTGGAGTGCCTTCTGAGGCTATGTTGCAAGGTGGAGTATTTGAGTCATTTCGGTTGTGCGTTGTCAGATTGATGTGAGCTCTCTGCTTTCAGTGGTCTGCTCATTCATTTGTCGAGGGCCTGCATGTGCCACTGTGCTGTGAGGCCCTTTTATATGCCGTGTTCAGAACTTAAAACTGTGCGAGGTAGGTCCTGTGAAATCCTCATTTTACAGATGAGGAAACCTGAAACTCCATTTAAGCAACTTAATCAAGGATGCACAGCTATTACGTATCAGAGCTAGAATCTGAGTACTGACCAATACCTGTGCCTGTCCCACTATACCGCATGGCCTCTGCCTGGGCAAAATGATTCCAATAAGTAAAAGATTATTTATGTCTGTCTGATCAAGTTAGCCTGAAGTAGAGAAATTAGAATTCGTGCAAATGGGTGCTTTATTGTTCTGAATCTTTTTTTTTTTTTTTTTTTTTTGCGGTATGCGGGCCTCTCACTGTGGTGGCCTCTCCCGTTGCGGAGCACAGGCTCCAGACGCGCAGGCTCAGCAGCCATGGCTCACGGGCCCAGCCGCTCTGTGGCATGTGGGATCTTCCCGGACTGGGGCACGAACCCGTGTCCCCTGCATCAGCAGGCAGACTCAACCACTGCGCCACCAGGGAAGCCCAAGAATAAGCACTTTTAAAAATCAGATTCAGACTTCCCTGGTGGTCCAGTGGTTAAGACTCCACCCTTCCACTGCAGGGGGCACGGGTTCAGTCCCTCAGGGAACTAAGATCCCACATGCTGTGGGGTGCAACCAAAAATAAATAAATAAATATGCATTTGCCTCCTTATTAAAAAAAATCAGACTCGGAATAGAGAACCAATTAATTTAAAACGCTCATAAATGTGTATGACACAGAACGATTTGAGGGTGATGTAGAATCATGGACCTTTAGAATGGGAGAACTTGGAGCGTGCCTGTCCAGCCCTCGTTTCACAGATGGGAGACAGGCCTGCAGTGGGAATTAACTTGCCACAACCCATCTTACTGGCAAACCTCCTGATTGCAAGCCAGGTGCTACGTCTCCTAAGTTAGGCTACCTTGGGTCCATCTTGTTGCAGGGAGTGATGTCTGGCTGAGTCAGCCTTTGAGCTACAGAAGTGCTGTAGGTTTGAAACAGGTACCCATGCTCTGTTTTCCAAGGGAGACGCGTACAAGGAGCACAGTGATTTGCTCAAGGTCAAGCTGAACTGAAACCCAGGTCTCCTGATTACTTAGCCAGTGTCCTGTGGCCAGGGGCAGTATAATTTGGTGGAAAGATCAGAACCTTGAACAGACAGTCCTAAATCCACCACTTAGCAGGGATGTTATCTTAGACAAATAACTTGTCCTTTGTGCATCTGTGTATCTTAGATTCTTCATCTGTAAGATGTGCTCATGGTAATGGTACCTACCTCCCTGGGTTGTCTAAGGGTTGGCTGAGCTGACATATGAAAAGCTTAACCCTTAGTGTGCTCTCAGGAAATGCTTCCTTTACATGGGATGACTTAGGAAATACCCCCATTGGGAGCTCAGGTTCTGCTGTTAACATTATCTCGAGACCTGGGTTTTGTTTTTTTGATATGTTGCTTCACAACCTTCCTGGGGGGTGCCACGAGCAAGAATTAAGTAACCTTAACCTTAAGATGGAACCTGCAGAATGGTTCCATCTCCTTAGAGGAAAGACAGACATTTTCAAACCGTGTACCTTCTTCTCTCCTTTCTGAACTTGCCAGTGTTACCTCTTGCCATAAATTGATGAAATGGGGTTGCTGGCAAAATAACAGGTACAGGCTGTATTATCATTGCTCATTCCTTGGGGAGATGGAGAAGCAACTGGCTGAGAAATGTTTAGCAGAAATAATACTTGAGGACAAAGGCTGGTGCATAACAAAACCGTCGTGTAAATCAAGTTTAGAATGTAAATCAAGCGCTCCATTAATATTCAGTGTTTTAATGGAAGAAACACCTGCTGGGCTATCAATAAAGGAGCTTTGCAGAAATCTCGAAATTGTCATTTCCTTAACTACTTGAGTGCCAGGCCTCTTCACAGAGTTCCCACTGTCCATTTCTACACCTAGACGCCAGAATGCATTTTAGAATTGTTACGCATCAAGGGCACACACGGCTTTGTTTTAGGGTTAGGAAGAGGATTTTTTTTTAAGTTTTCTATAATGTGGAAAATGGGAAAATAAAGATTTTTATGATGTTACTGTGAACTTTGGGGAAAAGAAGTCAAGGTACTTCACTTAATTTAAAATAATGACTTACATCGTAGTGACCCAGACTAGAGACTCTGGTGTCAGACTGCCTGGGCCATTTAGTAGCTATGTGACCTGGTGCAAGATACTTATACCCCTGTGCTTCCTCATAGGTAGAACGGGGACAGCAGTGCCTGTTCACAGCAGGTGCTTGGGAAGTGGCAGTTGCCCTTGTGGAAGGTCAGTTAGTCCTCTGTGCTCAGTAGGTGGGTGGGCAGTGCACATGGCCCACCACAATGGGGTGGCAACTTTAGGCTCCCACGTTCAGGCCCCTCCTCCGTGCAGGGATGGTGTCCACTCCTATTAAGCCAGCAGCTCTCAAGGCTGCTCATAAGCTTGTGGTTAAAACCGTGTAGGGCCGGGAGAGTGAGGTGGAGGCACTTACCGGTGAGGACACCCCATGTACAAGGAGAGAACCTGTTGCCCAGCTCACCCAGAAAGCGTGTGGTCTGACGGAAATGCCATGGGCAGGATGTTGGGTGCTGGCAGGGGTTTCTGCAGGCTGGATTCTTCTACGCAGGTAGACACGTCGGGGACGTTGCAGGTCACAGTGAGCACCAAGACTTTACCATGACCTTGGAGTGAGCAGGCAAGGGCCTCTGGGTTTGTCGCCAACTCCTGGAGGCAGAGGCCCAGTCTTGCTACGGTTAGTATCTCCTGAGGGGCTTAGGGGAGTCCTGAATTCAAGTTCTGGTCCACTCTTCACTAGCTGGCTCTGTAAGCTGCTTCTCCTCTCTGTGCCACTTTTCTTCTCAGCAAAATGTTGCTGAGCTCCTGGCCTCCCATAGGTGTTGCAAGGATTGAGCCCATCCATGTGAAGCACTCTAGGACACTGTCTGGCATATCCTAAGTGCCCAATAGATGGCAGCCGTTACCACCAAGCCCAGCCAGCCCACACGCTACCCCTGGAATATGTCCTTTCAAGGCTCCTTGCCTTTGCTTGAAGACCCTCCCACCTCTCCCAACCCCACCAATCCCTTCTTCAACTGAACGGCCCACATCCGTCATGTGTGGTGGCTCCCCACACTCCATCTGTTCAGAAGTCATCACTCCTGCCTGTGTCATCAGTCAGTAATTATTTGTTGTGCACCTGCTGTGTGCTGAGCAGGTGCTGTGCTAGGTCCTGGGAGTACACGCACAGTTCAGGGTCCCTGACTCAGTTTCCAGAGAAGTGGGAGCAACTATCCAGTAATCAGACAATTACTGTGTAGTGTAAGTGTAGGGATGGTGCAGGTATCATGGGACATGTGATAAGCCAGGAGGGCTTCCTGGAAGAGGCACCTGGGCCTAATGGAAGACTAGGTGTTAAATAGTAAAGGGGGGAACAGTGGGAATGGAGGGAGGGGAAGAAGTGGAAGAAAGAGTCTTCCAGACAAAGGAAACAATGTGCAAAGTCCAAAGCTAAGTGCATGGCAAGACTGGAGAATAAAGTTAAGTTCCATAGATTAAACAAATACTTGGTATGCGGCAAGCTGTGTTCCATGTGCTACACACAGATTAATTCTCACAGCATCTGCATGAGGTAGATGCTGTTATCCTCATCTTGCAGATGAGGAAACTGAGGACCGGTACCCGAGGCCACTCAGCTAGTGGGTCATGGGGCTGGAATTAGAAGGCAGGCAGTATGGTTCCAGAGCTGATACTCTAGCCAGTGCACCCTCCTGCCCTATAGCTGAACCGAGGCCAGGATGGCTGGGCTAAGGACGCTGGAGACAGAGGGAGCTGCAGAGGTAAAGGGCCAGACCCTGAAGGGCCTTGAATGCCACACCAGGAGTGTTGATGGGGGAACAGGGAGCAGGGGCATGGACAGACTTGCTTGTAGTGGCTGCATTTCTCTTCACTGGAGCAGTTCTCAGCCCAGGGTTAGGTTTATGACACCCACTCAACAGCATGACCCTGAAGGCAGAGGCTGGCTGATGCTGGCTGATGCCCTGCCCTTGGCTGGTGCCCATTAAATGTTTGTAAAGCAAATGGAATGAAAGGAACATGGCAAAGGAGGCAGGTGGGCTCTGGAGTAAGATGCTGGGGTTCAGATCCTGGCTCTGACACTCACTGGTGAGACTGCGTGCCCCCATCTCCTTATTCATGAAATTGGGATCACAGACCTGAGAGCATGGCTGTTAGGATGAGAGAATTCAGGTACATGGTTTGCAGTGCTTGCACTCCGTATTGATGGCCATCATGTCTCTGCCTGCCCTTGGGCAACTGCCAGCAGTGTGTTTCATCAGGGTTGGCTTAAGAGGGCTTTGTTCCTCCACCCAGTGCTCCAGCTTCCACCCTAATTCCACAGAGGTAACCAGACAGGGTGTCGGGGGTCTCACCTCCATCCCTGACCCCTGGCCCTGGGAAGGGCCACACTCTAGTCTTGTGGAAAGGAGGGGCCCTGGGATGGTGGGAAAGGCTCTGCCTCAAGTCGGGGATGCCAAGGATGCTGGTTCCTTGTCCCTCCTCTGGGCCTAAGTTTCCTCATCTGTAAAATGAGGTGGCGAGGGGTTAAGAACTTGTGGGGAGCTCTGATTAGGCTCTGCTGGAATCCCAGGCATAGGCAGGTGGCCGGGGAGGCAGCAGGTGAAGGCCAGGCCCACAGGTCCCACTGCACGCATCCGCTTCACATGAAGGCCACCTGTCCCCCAACCCCCGCAGGCTCCGCCGCTGAGGAAGGGGAGTGCCTAGGGCCCTTCCCCCACACTCCTGGCTGTGCTCAGCTGGGCTGCGCTGCCCACCATCATAGCCACTGCAGTGGGGCAAGGCTGGGTGAGGCCTTGTGCTCTGGAAGGGGGTGTGGGCACACACGCCAGGCAGGTGGGGCTCAAGGGGCCCCCTGCTCCTCACGCCAGCCAGGTTCTCATCCTAACTTCTGTAGGTCACTCCTAAGTCTGAACTGGGTTCACTCACCTGGCGACCCTTAGAGGATGGCAGAAGTCAGAGGAGGCACAGCCATGGACTGGGAGGCCAGGAGCCTTCCTGGAAGAGGTGTAAGGTGGCCACATTGGGTGTGAGCTTGGGAATACCTTTACTAGTACTTGTGTGTATGCAAGTGGGGCCTTGGGACAGGACTCTGGCTAATTTCTTTTCATTCATTAGTTCCTTCATTCTTCCATCCACTCATCGGCACACACTCACTGAGTTCCCACTGTATGTCAGGCCTGGGCAGTCAGACCAGCCCCTCATCTGGCCCCTGCCCACTGAGAGCTTACCTTCTGGAAGGTTTAGTGCAGCATTTCTCTAAGTGCAGCTTCTCTAAGTGCAGCCTTTCTCATTAAGCACTAGTGACAATTTGGGCCAGATATCTTTGCTGTGAGGGCTGTCCTGTGCACTGCAGGATGTTTAGCAGCGTCCCTGGCCTCCACCCACTAGCATTCCACCAAGTTGTGACAACCAAAAATGTCTCTAGATATTGGCAAATGTCCCCTCAGGATGCAAAGCTGCCTCTGGTTGAGAATCACTGGTCTAAGTGCTACAGGTGTGCATGGATGTGCCCCTGCGTATAGTTTCACTGAGTTAAGAGTTGGTTATTAGTAATTATGTGCCAGGCACTGCACTGAGCACTTTGCACATGGTATCTGCACAGCAGGGCCTCAGACATGCCTGTGAGGGGGGAACAGGGACCATTCTCCACGTGGCCGTCCCTCACTCACAGTCACAGCAAGTCAGCAGCACCAGGATCCTACCTCTGGTCTCACAGCTCGCCATCCTAAGTCCCTTTTCTCCCCTTTCTGCCTGTGTCCCACCCCAGCTGCAGCTGGGGCAGCGACTGAAGAGAAGGTGGAGCAGAAACGACTGAGGACTTGACTGCCGGGAGTCTTACGAAAGGGCTGGGTGACGGGGACGATGGTCACATAGGCATCGTTCTCAAGGTGTGTATACTTGTGACCGTACAATTTGCTCTCATCTGGCATCTCACCCCAGCCTCAGTGTCCAGAGGGGGCACGGTAACCAGTCTGTGTCACAGGTGAGTAAGGCGGCACCCTGGAACCTGCTCTGCCCCATGAGAGTGTGGTGGCTCCTGCAGGGAACCCTGCAATGCCTGCTGGGGTTGCTGCTAGCTGAATGTTAGCCTCTTACACAAAGCATGGAGTCCTGCTGGAAAGTGAGAGAGGATGGCCTCAGTGTGGCCTAAGCCAGGCTTAGGATGGAGGCTGGACTTCAGCTCTCTGGCCACAAGCCACAGGCAGGGACCTGCACCTGGAAGAAAGCTGCCTGGTCCTTTGTAAATATTCCACAGCAAAATGAGCTTCAAAGACAAAGGCAGGCACAGCACAAAACCCCAAATTAGTCGATCTTAAGTACAGCAGCTGGTTTCAGTTTAATGATGTATTAGTTAGCTTTGCTATAGTAACAAACAACCCCCATATCTCAGTGCTTATTACTACAACAAACATTTATTTCTCATTCATGTTACAGTCAATGGCTGCAGGCCAGCTGCTTCAGCTCTGCTCCATGTGTCTTAGCATCTGACACCCAGGCTAAAGGAACAGCCCCTCTCTGGGAACTGTGTTCCCACGGCAGAGGGAAAAGAGCAAAAGCCTACCACGTGATGCTCTGTAAGCTCGGTCTGGACATGTCCACTCACATCCCTTTGCATCAGGAGCAGGGAAGTACACTCTTCGCTGGGGGACGGGGTGGGCAACGCAAGGTAAGGGCATATAAAATCCTCTATGGAGGAGGAAGCGAAAAGCTGCAGACAAAAATACAACGTATGACGGTGACTCAACATACAAAAAGATTTCCCAGTTTAAAAGGCATAAAATTCTGAAATGTAAAAACTGTGACATACTGTCCAAGTATGTCACAGTTCTCCATACTGCAAAGATCAGGAAAAGTGACAAACATTTTAGTGGTTCTGGAGGACCCCAGTTTGTAGGTCTTTATAGATACAGAAACAGGACCTGGCTTTCCTGGCCCCATCTCACCCCAAGGGATCTACAGCGTCTCCACAGAGCAGCCGTCTGTGCTCGTGAAGTCACGGGAGGCCCGAGTCTCTCAGCTCTGATACCTTACAATTACACGCATGGTTTGTGTATGTCTGCAGTGTGAGCCACAGCTTCTCTAAGGCCTGACTCCACAAAGGTTCAGAACCACGTCACTGGATTGTGAGTCAGCGTCCACAGACCAGTGAGTTCCTCAGGTCAGAGATGGAGGCTGGTGGGTAACACAGCTCACAGTGAGTCCAAGGATGTCATGACCAAGGCACGGAGTTTTGTACCAAGAGAGATGAGTGAAGACCAGCTGGAGCTCAGCACTCTGACCAGAGAGGCTGCAGTTCAGGAAGTCGGCAGCTCCTTCCCAACCACAATGCAGGGAACGCCTGTCCCCAGAGTGACAGAAATAAACCGCTGGATTCTAGGAGTAGGTCCTGCTGATTCAAGTGTGCTAGACCCCAGGCTGAGGAGCAGGAGGGAGGAGGAGGTCCAGGGGGCCTGGCTCTCACAGCATGGCCAGTCACTTTACCTGGCGCACCTTTCTCCCCCGGAGATAATTCCTGCAAAAAGCAGAGGATCCTACACAGACCAAAAATGCTGGTGTCAGGGCTTTTACAAAGTACCTGCAGTGAACACAATAAAAGAGAGGGGTTAATTGAATTGCAATCTTAATCATCCATGGACCTTCCCAACAAGTCAAGGTGAACCTTTAGATATGAGTCAACATTAAAATGCAAGTTCAGCATATTTATTTGTCTGGTTGTTTATAAGTCTGCAAATTAGCATGACCCTCTCTCCCTTAGAACCTAGCGAGAACCTTTGGGCAAGTCCTATAGCATCATGTATGTCTATGGCTAAACGTGAAATAAAACAAGAACACGCTTTCAGTCCTTCATTCAACAGTGAGTGCCCAGGGTAAGCCAGGCCCCTTGCTGAAAACACACATTAAACAAAAAACAAAATTCACCGTCCCTCTCTGGGGGGAGGGAGATAAATAATGACAGCAAGGCACAACTGTAGAAGCATCTGTGAGGTATGGTGTTAGCCCAAGGGACGTGATTCCCTCTATGGGAAAGGGGAATCAGGAAAGGCTTCTGGGAAGCTGCCATGTCTCAGCTTGCGTTAACTGAAAAAGGGGTAGAGACGGGGCATGGGGGAGCAAAAGCCAGGAGGTGCGGGTCACTAGAGCGTTTGCAGCTGTTGGGCATAAAGCAATGGAGTGGGCAGGCTAGGCAAGGCCTTAGCCTCCCGGGTCCAGGGGTGTTAGCAGCACCCCATGGAGTTGGGTATGGGCACAGGAGCCTGTAGCTTGGCCCAGCACCCAGTTCAGGGTCTGAAGTTGCCAGTCACCCGTGCTAAGCCTCCTGCCTATGTTAGTCATTTAAAAAATAATCATTTCCAATGCATTTACACTTTCTGAGAAGCATGAAACTGGTTTTCCTCCACAAATCAGTCTGCTTTCTGTTTAGATTTCTCCCCCATTTTCTGGAAGACGGGGTAGAGTAGACCTTGGGCCTTTAAAGAATTCTGGGTAATCTAACAACTGAGAAAATGAACAGCTAAAAATTTGTCTCTAAACTAGAAGGGAGACTTAGGGCCAGAAAAAAGTGCTGCCAAGAGAAGTCATGGATCATATCTGAAGAAACCTTCACCGCCTGCCTGCCAGGCCGAAGCAGAAGCATCAAGGCCAGCTGGACACCCACACCAAGTCAGTCAGCACATCACCAACTCCCATCCCAACGTGCCTCCTACACTTCTCTCCAATCAACCCTCTATCCAGCCTTCACCACCGAAGAGTACACAAGCTCTGTACATTCCTTGGTAAATTTCACCTGAACACCCCCTGGGGCTCCATACACCACCATCAGGACAGAGTTCGTGCTCCTCAGGGCATCCAAGGCTGTTGCGCACGGCCCTACCCTGGTCCTCCAGCCTCATTTCCTACCACGCCCAACCACCCTCGTTGCCCTAGCTCTTTTAGCGTAGATGCAAGACATTTGCTTCGCTCACAGCTTAGGGAAAAGTAGCCCAAGAGTCACCTTACAAAGCTACTGAGGGCATTCCCTTATAGTCCAGGAACATCCCAAAGCTGAAGAGACAACTGCCAAATCCAGCTGGCTGCCGCTGCGACTAACAAAGGTGCCCTCCCACAGCAAGACTGCCCCTTAGTCCATCAGAGCTGTGACTCCTACTCTCTCAAATACCTGAGAAACATGTAGGCAACAGCTATTATCCCCATTTTAGAGATGAGGAAACAGCCCCAGGGAGGCAGTACGTGCTCAGAGCCAAAGAGCCACTAAATGACGGTGTCTGACTTCAAGAGCCAATGCTCTTTCCATGTGGCGATGTCAGGGGACACAGGCACAATCAGGAATAGGAGGGCCATCCCAGCTGTTTTTGGTACAAAAGCCAGGCAGCTGCTTCTTTCTCAAGCAGCCCCACTGACCTCTCCCTGAGGACGTCATGGCTGCAGTGCAATGGGTTGAGTCATCACGCTGCAACCTGTTTGGCCGATGGTCCAGGACAGTCTCTGTGGTCGCTGTCTCACACAGTTTTGTATCCAGGGCAGAAGGGAGAGGAGTACAAGGCAAACACTCAGTGGTGGAACGAAAACCTGGCTGTATCCCGGGGATGGTACCTGAGCATCCTTCTGGGTCTGCGCAGCCCCGTGACGGTGACTCACCTGGGGTGCTGCAGCACCTGCAGCAGGGTGCTGTTGGGAGGCACCCGGTACAGTTCTGACCTGTCGTCATCCTCAAAGTAGACCTGCAGGATGAACGGGAGCAGGAGTCAGATACAAATAAAGGGCTTCAGCAGCACTAGGCATGCTGAGGCCAAGTCTGGGGAAACGTTAAAGACATGCAACTGTTATTAGCTGAATGCCTCCCTTAGAGAGTCATGGAGTATAAAGCACTCAGTCCTCTCCCACGACACTAAGGAAGATATTACTGGCTCCATTTCCCAAAGACAGAACCAAGGCTCACAGAGGGGAAATAACTTACTGACTAAACCCAGCTAGTAAACAGAGGAGCCAAGACTGAAAGTCCAGGCCTATGAGCCTTCCCTTCCCTAACAATTCTGTGCAACAGCCATTAGGTGTGGGAAAAGAAAGCACTAGTGGCCCAGAGCAGGGGAAGAGAGATGTCCACACAGGGGACAGCCCTGTGCAGGTGTCAAAGCCCAAGTAGGTTGAGGAAGACATCTGCATAGGAGGGATGCTGGGGGGTGAGGGGTATCAGAGACCGGCCAGTGGAGATAGGCATCCTCATTGCGGACTGGCCAGCTAAGCAGGGTGAGAAGGGCAGCCACTCATGGCAGGAGGTGGCCTGCTGAGGGGAGTGAGGACCCACGCAGGATGAGGAAGAGATTCATGCAGGCTGGTTAAGCAGCGTGGGGTGACAGAGTGCATGTAGGATGAGGAGGGCACTGTGCTGGGGCAGCAGCCTGATGGGGGGGAGTCAGGAATCCAAGTGAGGTGAGGAAGGTTCCCCAAGGGAGAGGGGACACTGGTGGTGACAGGAGGGGGATTAAATACAAATAAATAATATATTAAGAATAATAGAAGTTACTGTTAAAAATATAGAAAGAGATATAGAAAGAGATAGTGTTGGATTAGAACTGGAGATACCAGTGAGAGCTCATACACACACATACACAGCATTGAAGCAGTGAGCACCCTCCTTCCCCTCACCCCTGTACTTATGAATACACCTACTACTTGACTTCTAAATATCATTTTCCACCAAAAAGAGCCAGGCCCTCCTTGGGAAAAATGGCTGATTCTAGAGCTAAGGCAAGGAAAGCACAATTTGAGCCTTGAACATCTTGTGACAGAAAGCAAGAAGTGCTCTAAAAATGGAGACAAGTCAAAAGGACACAGAAGCAAATTTGAAGGCATTCCCACTGACTAAATCTGAGAAAATTTGAGCATAACATAACCACAGTCATAGACTATAACTCAATGAATAAAGTAAGAAACCATAAATCCACTGATATAAATGATTATGTTGATGGTTTGATGAATAAGATATCTGTATCATTTCAAAGTACCTCCCTATAAAATACTAATTACAAAGGGGAAAAGAGTAACTTTACAGCAGAGAAGATTGGCAAACCCCTACCTCAATCAGGGGACTAAGGTGAACACCATCAGTAATGGGACATTTGAAATTATGTGCACCTGATGGGATGCAACAAGAATACAGCATTGCAAAAAAAAATAAAAATTAAAAAAAAAAAAAAAAAGAATACGGCATTGCTTCTGTGATATTCCAGTCAAATATACATAATCCAGGTCATGGTCACAAGGAAACACACTGATGGACTTTCCACAAAATAACTGGTTTGTAATCTTCAAAAGTGGTAAGATCGGGCTTCCCTGGTGGCACAGTGGTTGAGAGTCTGCCTGCCGATGCAGGGGACACGGGTTCGTGCCCCGGTCCAGGAAGATCCTACATGCCGTGGAGCGGCTGGGCCCGTGAGCCATGGCCGCTGAGCCTGCGCGTCCGGAGTCTGTGCTCCGCGACGGGAGAGGCCACAGCAGTGAGAGGCCTGCGTACCGCAAAAAAAAAAAAAAGGGGTAAGATCAAGGAAGCTGACGGAAGACTGAGAAAGTCTTCAATAGGCTGAAGGAGACTAAAGGGACATGAGCACTAGATACAATACAATGTGGGATTCCTTTTGCTATAAAGAACACAGCTGGGGATAGGCAGGGGGGGATCAAGACGGCGCAACAGGAGGACGTGGAGCTCACCTCCCCCCACAAACATCAAAAATACATCTACATGTGGAACAATTCTCACAGAAAACTAACTGGAAACTGGCAGAAGATTTCCTATACAACCAAAGCTGCAAGAAAGATCTCCATGTGATTAGATAGGACAGAGGAAAAAAAAGCATCAGGTTGGGACTGGCACCCCCGGGAGTGCTCTGTAAGGAAGAGAAGGTCCACATGGATGGATCCTCACCCTGGGAAGCCCCCTTGACTGCTGGGAAATCCGCTGACACAGATAGAGGGGCTGGAGAAGCCTAGACTCTACTCGAGAGGAATGCGCGTGTGCTGGCTTGCTAACAATCAGGGTGGAGAGAGACCTGCACTTGAGGCTGCTGCCTCGCTGCACTTCCCAATCCAAAGGGGCCAGTGCCTCAGCCACACTCACTCCACACCACAGCCTGGTGTGAGATCACGGCAAAGATTCGGTCTAGCTGCGCAGAGACAGACCAGGGTGCTTGGGGTGTGATCTGAGCACAACGATGGAGACCACTGTCAGTGTACGTGCCAGGGTGGCGGGCCAAACCAAGCAGACACCGTCAGTGCACACACCAAGCGGCACCACAAGAACACACAGCGGCTAAGCACTGAATCTCAGGCAGGCAGATCCTGGGAGAGGACTCAATCTAGCTACAGAGACAGCCTGGAAGGCCTGAGATGTGATTTGGGGTAGCTGCAAAACCCAATGTCAGCATCCGAACAGCGGCAGCAAGTCTAGCTGCAGCAGACATTGTCAGTGCGCACACCGGGCAGTGCCACAAGAACACACAGTGGCTAGGCGCTGAATCTTGGGCAGTCAGGCAGGCCCTGGGTGGGAGTATGCAGTGATGGTTTCCCGGTGGGAGCACCCTAGTTCTGCCCACTCCACACTGCACCTTAGCATCAGATCTGGAGTGGCCAGGTGCTGGGAGAGCTCTGCCACAGAGGCAACTCCAGGTCCCAGGTGGCAGCACGGCCACCTCAATTCCTGCAACCACAATGCCCTGACCCCCACTCCAGCCTACTCCACACCACAGCCTTGCACTAGATCTGGGAAGAACAAAGTGGAGAAAGGGACGTGACCTTGGGCTGCTTCTGAGTGAATCACGGATGCTTACACAGGTAGTGCACAAGTCCTCTGTGAGTACACGGGCCTCACCTGCTTCAGCAACCACCTCCCTTGGGGCAGGGCACACACTCAAGGGCAACAAAGCCTGAACCTGACCGTCATGGCTTCTACTCCAACAACGGAGGAGCAGACCCCGCCCCTGACAGGCCATGGAGCAAAGAGGAGGCCCCACCTCACATCCAACACAGGCTCTGGACACCGCAACACCAATCACACTCCCTATCAAGGGGATAACAGCCAGCACACTCTGATGAAAGACGTGGCCGGCATCCATACCAAAACCAGCCCTCACACCAAAAATATTGGACACACAGCCTACACAGGGACACTCCTACATAAAAACGCCCTTTTAAGACCACAACAGACAACTGTTTTCCTAAATTCATAGAAACAGTGAAAGTTAAGTAAAATGAAAAACCAGAGGAACCACTCCCAATTAAAAGAACAGGAGAAATCCCCTGAAAGAACAAATAATGAAACAGACCTCACCAGTCTATAAGTCCCCAAGTTCAAAAAGGAAGTAATAAAAATGCTGAAGGAGGGGCTTCCCTGGTGGCGCAGTGGTTTGAGAGTCCGCCTGCCGATGCAGGGGACACGGGTTCGTGGCCCGGTCCGGGAAGATCCCACATGCCACGGGGCAGCTGGGCCCATGAGCCATGGCTGCTGAGTCTACGGGTCCGGAGCCTGTGCTCCGCAATGGGAGAGACCACAACAGTGAGAAGCCTGCATACCGCAAAAAAAAAAATGCTAAAGGAATTAAGAAAGATTATCGATAGAAATGCAGATCACTGTAAAAAGGAACTAGAAACTATAAAGACGAACCAATCGAAATTAGACAATTCAATTGCCGAGATAAAAACCGATCTAGAAGTAATGGATAACAGACTAAATGACACAGAAGAACAAATAAGTGATCTGGAAGAGAGAATAATGGAAACTACCCAATCAGAACAGCAGATAGAAAGACAAACAAGAAAAAAAAAAAATGAAAGCAACATATGAGATCTATGGGCTAATATAAAGCGTGCCAACCTACACATAATAGAAGTTCCAGAAGGAGGAGAGAGAGAAAAGAGGATCAAAAATGTATTTGGGGGCTTCCCTGGTGGCACAGTGGTTGAGAGTCTGCCTGCTGATGCAGGGGACGCGGGTTCGTGCCCCAGTCCGGGAGGATCCCACATGCCGCGGAGCGGCTGGGCCGTGTAAAACAATAGAAAAGAGCAATAAAAGCAAGAGCTGGCTTTTGAAAAGATAAACAAAATCAGCATACTTCTAGCCAGGCTCAACAAGAAAAGAAAGGACCTAATTAAACAAAATGAGAAATGAAAGAGGAGAAATAACAACTGATACCACAGAAATAGAAAAAATCATAAGAGTTTACTATGAACAGTTATATGCCACCAAATTGAACAACCAAGATGAAACGAACAAGTTCCTAAAAACATACAGCCTGCCAAAACTGAGTCAAGAAGAAACATAATTTGAACAGACCAATCACTAGAAATGAAATAGAATGTTAATTAAAAAATCTCCCTGCAAACACAAGTCTAGGACCAGACAGCTTCATTAGCAAATTCTACCAAACAAAGAACTTACACCTATCCTTCTCAAACTATTTCAGAAACTTGAAGAGGAGGGAAAACTCCCAAATTCATTCTATGAAGCCACCATCACCATGATACCAAAACCAGACAAAGACTGCAAGAAAATTACAGTCCAGTATCTTTGATGAATACAGATGCAAAAATCCTCTACAAAATATTAGCAAACCAAATCCAACAACACATAAAAAGGATCATACACCATGATCAAGTTGGATTCATTCCAGGGCCACAAGGATGGTTCAACGTATGCAAATCAATGTGATACAGCACACTAACAAAAGGAAGACAAAAACCATGTGATCATCTCAATAGACACCAGAAAAGCATTTAACAAAATTCAACATCCATTCATGATAATGTTCCCTCTATACCTACTCACCAAAGTAGGTACATATCTCAACATGATAAAAGCCATTTATGACAAACTCACAGCCAATGTAATACTCAATGGTGAAAAGCTGAAAGCCTTCCCACTAAATTTTGGAATAAGACAAGGATGCCCACTCTCACCACTTCTATTCAACGTAGTATTGGAAGTCTTAGCCACAGCAATCAGATAAGAAAAAGAAAGAAAAGGTATCCAAATTGGAAGGGAAGAGGTAAAACTGTCACTACTTGCAAATGACATGATACTCTATATAGAGAACCCTAAAGTCTCCACACAAAAACTATTAGAATTAATAAATGAATTCAGCAACGTAGCAGGATACAAGATTAATATACAAAAATCTGTTGCATTTCTTTACACTAACAATGAAATATAAGTTAAAAAAATCCCATTTAAAATCACATCAAAAAATAAAATAAAACACCTAGGAATAAACATAAGCAAGGAGGTGAAAGACCAATATGCTGAAAACTATAAAACACTGATAAAGGAAATTGAAGATTCAAAGAAATGGAAATATATTCCATGCTCTTGGATTGAAAGAATATTGTTAAAAGGTCCATGCTACCAAAAGCAATCTACTCATTTAATGCAATCCCTATCAAAATACCCATGACTGGGACTTCCCTGGTGGCTCAGTGGTTAAGACTCTGCGCTCTCAATGCAGGGAACCCAGGTTCAAACCCTGGTCAGGGAACTAGATCCCACATGCTTAGTGCAACTAACAGTTCGCGTGCCACAACTAAGAAGCCCGCAAGCTGCAACTAAGGAGCCGGTGAGCCACAACTAAGGAGCCTGCCTGCTGCAACTAAGACCTGGTGCAACCAAATATATATATATATATATATATATACACACACACACACACGTATATATATATATATATACGTATATATATATATGTAAAGTGCTAAAAAAAGGACCCATGACATTTTTCACAGAACCAGAATAATCCTAAAATTTATATGGAATCACAAAAGACTAAGAATTGCCAAAGCAATTCTGAGGAAAAAGAAGAAAGCTGGAGGAGTAACCCTTCCAGATTTCAGTCTATGCCACAGAGCCACAGTAATCAAAACAGCATGCTGGACTTCCCTGGTGGTGCAGTGGTTAAGAATCTGCCTGTTTGGGACTTCCCTGGTGGCACAGAGGTTAAGAATCCACCTGCCAATGCAAGGGACACAGGTTCGAGCCCTGGTCCAGGAAGATCCCACATGCCATGGAGCAACTAAGCCCATGTGCCACAACTACTGAGCCTGCGTGCCACAACTACTGAAGCCTGCATGCCTAGAGCCTGATCTCTGCAAGAAGAGAAGCCACTGCAATGAGAAGCCCACGTACTGCAACAAAGAATAGCCTCGCTCGCCACAACTAGAGAAACCCCACGTGCAGCAACAAAGACCCAATGCAGCCAAAAATAAATAAATAAATAATTTTAAAAATTAAAAAAAAAAAGAATCCACCTGCCAATGCAGGGGACAAGGGTTCAAGCCCTGGTCCGGGAAGATCCCACATGCCGCAGAGCAACTAAGCCCGTGCACCACAACTACTGAGCCTGCGCTCTAGAGCCTGTGAGCCACACTACTGAGCCCGTGCCACAACTACTGAAGGCTGTGCACCTAGAGCCCATGCTCCGCAACAAGAGAAGCCACTGCAATGAGAAGCCCACGCACTGCAAGGAAGAGTAGCCCCCGCTCAACACAGCTAGAGAATGCCTGTGCGCAGCAATGAAGACCCAACACAGCCAAAAATAAAACAAAACAACACAAAAAACAGCATTGTGGGCTTCCCTGGTGGCGCAGTGGTTGAGAGTCTCCCTGCCGATGCAGGGGACACGGGTTCATGCCCCGGTCCGGGCGGATCCCACATGCCGCGGAGCGGCTGGGCCCGTGAGCCATGGCCGCTGAGCCTGCGCATCCGGAGCCTGTGCTCCGCAACGGGAGAGGCCGCAACAGTGAGAAGCCCGCGTACCACAAAATAAATAAATAAATAAAAACAGCATTGTACTGGCACAAAAACAGACATAGAGCTTAATGGAACAGAACAGAGAGTCCAGAAATAAACCCACACACCTACAGTCAATTAATCTACAACAAAGGATGCAAGAATATACAATGGAGAAGACAGTTTCTTCAGCAAATAGTGTCGAGGAAAGCTACATGTAAACCAATGAAATTAGAACATTCCCTCACATCATATACAAAAATAAACCCAAAATGGTTTTCAGATCTAAATATAAAACATGACACCATAAAACTCCTAGAAGAGAACACAGGCAAAACATTATCTGACACAAATCGTAGCAATATTTTCTTAAATCTCCCAAGGCCAAAATATAAAACCAAAAATAAACAAATGGGACCTAATCAAACTTAAAAGCTTTTTCACAGCAAAGGAAGCCATCAACAAAATGAAAAGACAACCTATAGAATGGGAGAAAATATCTGCAAATGATACAACTGACAAGGGGTTAATATCCAAAATATACAAACAGCTCATACAACTCAGTATCAAACCCAATCAAAACAGGCAGAAGACCCAAATAGACATTTCTCCAAAGAAGACATACAGATGGCCAACAGGGACATGAAAAGATGCTCAACATCGTTAAGTATTAAAGAAATGCAAATCAAAAACCACAATGAGGTATCACCACACCTCAGTCAGAATGGCCATCATTAAAAAGTCTACAAATAGGGCTTCCCTGGTGGTGCGGTGGTTGAGAGTCCGCCTGCCGATGCAGGGGACGCGGGTTTGTGCCCCGGTCCAGGAAGATCTCACATGCCGCGGAGCTGCTGGGCCCGTGATCCACAGCTGCTGATCCTGTGCGTCTGGAGCCTGTGCTCTGCAGCGGGAGATGCCACAACAGTGGGAGGCCCGTGTACCACCAAAAAAAAAAAAGTCTACAAATAATAAATGCTGGAAAGGGTGTGGAGAAAAGGGAACCCTTCTACACTGTTGGTGGGAATGTAAATTGGTGCAGCCACTATGGAAAACAGTATGGAGGTTCCTTAAAAAACTAAACAGAGTTACCATATGATCCAACAATCCCACTCCTGGGCGTATGTTCAGAGAAAACTCTAACTCGAAAAGATACATGCACACCAATGTTCACAGCAGCACTATTTATAATAGCCAAGATTGGAAACAACCCAAGTGCCCATTAACAGATGACTGGCTTAAGAAGATGTGGTATAGTTACACAATGGAGTATTACTCAGCCATTAAAAAGAATAAAATATTGCCTTTTGCAGTAACATGGATGGACCTAGAGAATACTATACTTAATGAAGTAAGTCAGACAAAGGCAAATAGTATATGATATCATTATGTGTATCTAAAATTAATACAAATAAATCTACATACAAAATAGAAAGAGACTCACAGACACAGAAAACAGTCTTATGGTTACCAAAGTGGGGGTTGGGGAGGATAAATTCGGAGTATGGGATTAACAGATACAAACTACTATACATAAAATAGATAAGCAACAAAGGTTTACTGTACAGCACATGGAACTATATTCAGTATCTTAAAATAACCTATAATGGAAAATAATCTGAAAAAATATAACTGAATCACTGCTGTACACCTGAAGCTAACACAATACTGTAAATCAACTATACTTCAATTAAAAGAGTTTTTTTTAAAATTAGTAGTGTGTGCCAAAAAAAAAACATTACTGGGGGAAAATTTGTGAAAACTGATGGAGTCTGAGGATTAGCTGGTAAGAGTGTGTTAAAGATAATTTTCTGATTTTGATGATTGACTGGAATCATGAAAGAAAATGTGCTTTATGCAGGAAATAGACACTTAAGTATTCAGGAGTGATGGGGCATCAGTTGGCATCTTACTCTCAAATAGAAGATAAATTCTTTGTTCTGTAAAGTTGTGATTATTTTTTTTTTAAGTTGCAACAATGGAATGTTATTCAGCCTTGAAAAAGAGTAAGATTCTGACCCATGCTCAACATGATGAATCCTAAAGACATTACACCAAGTGAAATAAGCCAGATACAAAAGGATAAATACTGTCTGATTCCACTTATATGAGAGAGAAATTCAGAGACAGAAAGTAGCAGGGTAGATGCTATGGGCTGAGGGGAAGGGAAAATAGGGAGTTATTGATTAAGGGGCACGGAGTTTCAGTTTAAGATGATGAAAACGGAGACAGATGGTGGTGATGGTTGTACAACAATGTGAATGTACTTAGCGCTATTGAACTGTGCACTTAAAATGGTTAAAATGGTAAATTTTATGTCTTTTATATTTTACCACGATTTTTTAAAAAAGGCAGTGAAACCTCACTGCACTCCCTGTTCCTCCCCACCCCAATTCCCATAGAGGAACAAAATAAAACTTCCCTTACCTCTAAATTATCAGGGCAGTATTTTTGCTCTAAATCCCAAGAGGGCGTTTCACCAAACATCACCATTAGATGATCAATAAATCTAAGGAGATATAACATGTATTTCTGGGTATCAATAACTCATAATATGTTTTCCTACATCCCATGCCCTGGACACCAATTCACAGAGATATCAAAAATGTATATAAATCATGAAATGCAGGCCTAATCCATTTTTTTTTTTTTTTTTGCCTAATCCATTTTGACAGCAGTGCCCAAAATGTGTGTATCACTTGTCCTATTATGACATAGTAATTCTCTTTAAACTGACTCAGGATTAACAACATTCTTATATTCAGCCACATTCTAAGCATTAACCCTATGAAATCACATGTTAAAATCGCCAGACATATGTTTTCTAATAAATATACCCTTCAGTTCTATGCAGGTACTACCTCCAATGATTTCATCTCTCACGAGACAAGTACCAGCGCTTGACAAACACTGTACTGTGGTCTGTCACTGCAAAGCTACTTAGTAAAAGGAGAAATCAGCTATGGAATAGAGAGGTTATACCAACCAGACTGTGTAAAACCCTCTAAAACTATTCTCTTTCCTCCACAACTAAAAATCCACCTGTCCATCCTGCGGAGACAGCAGGGAAGAGCGTGCAAGCATAGCGAAGGGCTCCTGGGGAAGGAAGTACCTGGAGTCCTCGTGAAAAGCAGAGATGAAGTCTGACTGGGCATACTCTGGGTACAGAAAGAGCACAGGCCAGCTCAGTCTTCCCCCATCATCTACACTCAGCCTGGCTCCGTAGAGATTCTCAGAAGTGAGCCCGTTCAGGATGAGCTCACCGAGACCTTCTGAGGCTGAATCTTCATCCTCTCCAGCAGCTTCAGACACTAGCCTGATGTTCCTAGCCTGGGTTAAAAAAAGAAAACACACACACATGTGTGGAAGGATGCAAACTCATTTCACTAAAACTAGGAAACCATAACACTGCGAGCTCCCTGAGAGCCAGCTCTACACATGATTCATCTTTATTATTCCTGAGACTTGTTTAACTCACCTTTACTGGGCATCTACCACATGCTAGACTCTGTCTAGCACGCTAGACATGAGCTAGACACGGTAATAAGTACAACATAAGGTAAGAAGTAAAGCTGTGGAACTGCAGACCATGAATAATTAATTCAGCCTGGGGTCTGGAGGGGACTGGGGGATGCTAGGCCTTGAACAATGACTTTGAAAAGCAGAAAAGTTGGGGGGCAGGGGAGTGGGAAGGGCATTCTACCCCA
The DNA here is from genome assembly GCF_003031525.2 of Neophocaena asiaeorientalis asiaeorientalis. Taxonomy (NCBI): domain Eukaryota; kingdom Metazoa; phylum Chordata; class Mammalia; order Artiodactyla; family Phocoenidae; genus Neophocaena; species Neophocaena asiaeorientalis. The sequence continues at coordinate 7,088,368 of NW_020172632.1, read as the reverse complement.
AGTAACAGCCAAGGAACAGCATGTGCAAAGGTACAGAAAAGATGCAGAGAGGCATGTACGAACATGGCAAACGTTTCCATTTAGCTAGGACATGGGATAATAAAAATAATGCACACATTGACTTAATCTTGATTGTCTCATAGAAACAAGGATAAATCAAAGGTCTGAATAGTAGAGTCCTATGTACGTTGTGTGGAGGCTCCTAAGGCTAGCACACAAGAGGAAAATGATATGTAATCAAAATTACCTTGATGGTATCTCCTAAATCAGGGGTTGGCAAACTTTCCCTTAAAGGGTCGGATAAGAAATATTTTAGGTTTTGCGGGCAAAATGGTCTCTGTTGATATTACTCAACCCTGCCACTGTAGTGTGAAAACAGCCATTGGTAAGACATACACAAACAGGCAGGGCTGTAAGCCACTGGCTGCGGCTTGCTGACCTCTGCTTTAAACCACTAAAATGTAGTATATACGGCTTTGTTTATATTACTCTTGAGATTAATTCCTAAGTACACTGAAGTCTGAGATGCACAGTTAAAGGAGAGAACCAAAATAGGTCTGTATGCAAATGTCTGGGCATTCCAATATTCTACATTTTAGAAAATGACCAAATCCCTCTGGAGTATTCCCTTCTGTTTAATCTGTTAATGTGTTAACAGATTCTTTGTTGTGCGGAGGAACTAGTGGAGTGCATCTTAGAACTGTGACGTTCTCAAAGTCAACAAGTAATTTAAATAGGCACATAATTTAACTCGGCAAAGAATGAAACCAAGAACCTAACCAAGAACCTACCCCGCAATCTCATAGCCAGTATTACCTCCCCTGAGCAGCCAAGGCTCAAAGTGACTTGTGAAAGCAAGATTTGGATCAGACGACATTCATTTAAAATGCAGTAAAGAGAGGGAAGGGGAGATAGAATTTTGTGTTGTTGTTATAGTTAGAAGAGCTACATCCTAAAAATTCACTTTCTCAGGATGCAGTATAACCCAGGGGCTGAGAGCAAGGACCTGGCTCTGATACATATCAGCTGTGTGAGGTTTCTTCCTATCCCTGAGGCTATGTGCTCATCTAGCAAAAACAGGAGCAAGAAGACCTACCCCAGAAGGCTACTGTGAAGATTAGAAAATGCTTAACCAAAAGCTACTAAATTCAGTAAATGTTACCTGAAACCAATACATGCATGCAAGTGAGAGAGCTGACTGAACTCAGAAGGTCTGACTTGTCACACTGCTTCACCAAAAGCAGAAAGAAAATGTACAACTAATTCAGGTAAAGCATTCCCAGACACGTTCCCAACAGGCTTCAGGATTAGTGGATTTCAGAAGACCAGAAGGGCCTAGAGTTTGAGAACTCACCATGATGGCCTGGAGTAAAGCCTCATTCTGATTCTGCTCCTTCTTTTCTTTCAACTTTGCTTTCCTTATATCCCTCTGTTCAGTTCGCTGAAAATGAAATTCAGATACATCAGCTCTAGAGAACTTGCCTCCACTTGTTACCCCAGCCTGATCCTAAATAGCTATCTCTGGTCTCTATTCAACCCAGGCTCCTGTATATCAAGGGATACCAGTGGCTGGATTCAGTTCAATAAACATTTAAGGAGCACATATCTGGATGCCAGGACCAGTGGCAGCAAAAATGTTAAAATCTACCCAAGGAGCTCATAGTCCAGAGGGGGACAGACATGTAGAAAGGTCTACGTGTTAGCCTGGTGGTATGAACTGAGTGCTATGATACACAGAGAAGGGAGTGACTGATTCTGCCCCATCGAGGAGGTGGGTTTAGACAGAAACCAGATGAAAGAGAGAGGGCATTCTTGGTAGAGGGACTGACATCAGGGCCAATGGGGCATTTAAACTTCTCTGTTATGGCTGGGGTTTAGGAAAACACAATGGAAAAACCCAGGCCAACAACTTATCAGAGGCTCTGCCTTTTGCACAATTACAGTCCATGAGAGAAAAATACCACCAGTCTACTTCATCTGACAGAAATATAATTTAGATTTCCTTTTCCTGCTAATCTACCCAAAGCCAGGTGATCGTACTCCTACCTACCCTCAGGATTGTGATTAGTAGGGGCCAACTTTTTCTGTAAACAGCAGTAAATATTTTAGGCTTTGCAGACCATGTATGGTCTCTGTCGAACATTATCTAGCGTTGTTTGTTGCTTTGTTTGTTGTTCATAACCCTCTAAAAGTATGAAAAACATTCTTGGTTCATAGAATGTACAAAAACAGAACAAAGGCTGGATTTGGCCTGTGGGTCAGTTTGCTGAGCCCTGCTCTAAAATATAGCACCAACCACCCCTTATCCTCCCCACAAGGGCTAACACAGATCTTCTTTTTCTTATGAACAAAGTCTACCCTTCCAGGAGACAACGGCTGGTAATTCTTGGCCATCCTTCTCCAATCCAGTTTGCCAAGAGCTGCAAAAATCCTTTCTGCTATTAGGAAGTTTGATTGTACTACCAAGAGTAATCAAACCCATGGATACCACTAGAACTATGTCCAATTCTGCCTTCACAGTTGAGCTACACTGGACCACAGTGTCTGGTCCACATTAGAGAATGATTAAGATGGATGATTAAGGATGACTTGTATTCTGTCCCATGTTGTTTTTCCTCTTGACTTACAAATGCAAGTGCGAGGATGTGATTTCCCTGCTGTCTCACCTGAAGTTTGGGGTCTTGCAGCCCGCATAAAGCCCACATAACCCCTAGGTCAGAGGAGTCCTGAACTATGAAGTTTGCTGCCCCTTTATATACGTAAAAAAAGTCAACTCTGTTGAGAATTTAAGTGTATAGTTAGATGAGTTTTGACAAATGTATACCCTGAGTACCCAACACTCCAATCAAGATAGAGAACATTCTAGAAAGTTCCCTCATACCTCTTTGCAGTCCATCACCCTCCCATCCCATCACTGATAGGTCTGTTTCTTTTCATTACCAAGTCATATTCCATTGTTTGAATATACCACACTTTGCTTATCTATTCTCCTGTTGATGGACACAAGGGCTGTTTCTGGATTATTATGAATAAAATTGGCCACCAACATTCTTATACAAGTCTTGTTATGAACATGTTTTCATTTCTCTTAGCTAAATACCTAGGAGTAAAATTGCTGAGTCATAGGATAGGAATATAAAAATAACACACTGATTTCCAAAGTGGTTTATATCCCACTGACAATTTATGAGAGTTCCAGCTCCCTCACATCTCTGCCAATATTGTCAGTCTTGTGAACTGGGATCGCACTGATGTTTAAGTTGCATTCTCCCCCCACATGACTAATGATACTATGTATATTTTTATGTGCTACTGTAAATCTTTTGAGAAGTGTCTGTTTCTTTGCAAAATTAAAAAATTTTTTCATATTGAATAGATTTCTTTATGTATTCTGGATACAAATCCTTTGTTAGATATACAGTTGACCCTTGAACAACACCAGGGTTAATCCATGTATAACTCATAGTCGGCCCTCTGTATCCTCTATTTCTCCACATCCTCAGGTTCAACCAACCATGAACCACCCACATAGTTCTGTGGTATTTACTATTGAAAAATATCCGCATATAAGTGGAAGTGTGCAACTCAAACCCCTGTGGTTCAAGGATCTCCCATTCCATGGCTTGCCTTTTAATCTTCTTATTGATGTCTTTTATAGAATAGAAAATTTTCAGTTTTGACCAAGTCCAATTTATCAATAATTTTTTATTTCATGGTTAGTATATATTTTTAAATTTTTTTTAATTGAGGTGAAATTCACATGACATAAAATTAACCATTTTGAAGTATACAATCCAGTGGCATTTAGTACATTCACTTTATTGTGCAACCATCACCTCTATCTAGTTCCAAGACTTTTCAACACCCTAAAAAGAAATCTCAAGCCCATTAAGCAGTCACTCAACATTTCCCCCTTCCCCCAAACCCTGGCAACCACTAATGTGCTTTCTCTATCTACAGATTTATGTATTTTGGATGTTTCATATACATGGAATCATACAATATGTGTTCTTTTGTATCTGCCTTCTTTCCCTCAGCATGGTATTTTTGAGGTTCGTCTACACTGTAGCATGTATCGGTACTTCATTCCTTTTTACAGTACTTTATTCCTTTTTTTCTACCATCTATCTACCATGATGGACATTTAGATTGTTTCCATGTTTTGGCCATTATGAATATTGTTGCTATGTTCATTCATGTACAAGTATTTGTTTGAATATTTGGTTTCAATCCTTTTGGGTATATACCTAGGAGTGGAAGTGCTGGGTCATATGGTAATTTTATGGTTAATTTTTTTAGGAACTGTCAAACTGTTTTCCATAGTGGTTGTACCATTTTACATACCCACCAGCAACTTATGAGGGTTTCAATTTCTCCACATCTTCATGATTTGTTATCTTCCTTTAAAAAAAAATTAGAGCCATCCTAGTAGGTATGAAATAGTATCTCACTTTGGTTTTGATTTACATTTCCTTAATGACTAATGATGTTGAGCATCTTTCATGTGTTTGTCGGCCATTTTTGTATTATATTTAGTGACATCTAGTCAGATCCTTTGCCCACTTAAATAATTGGGTTGTCTTTTTAATTATTGACATGTTACGAGTCCGTTATATATTCTAGATAAAAGTCTCTTACAGATATATGATACAAATATTATCTCCCATTCTGTGGGTGGTCTTTTCACATTCTCAATGGTGTCTTTTGAAGAACAAAAGTTTTTAACCTTTGATGAAGTCCAGTTTACCTATTTTTCCTTTTGTTGCTTACGCGTTTTGTGTCATATCTAAAACAACTGCCTAACCCAAGGTCATGAAGATTTACGCTGATGTTTTCCTCTGAGAGTTTTACAGTTTTAGTTCTTTGAACCATTTCGAGGTAATGTGTGTGTGTATGAGGTAGGGTCCAAGTTCATCCTTTTGCACGTGGATATCCATTTGTCCCAGAATCATTTGTTGAAAAGACTATTCCTTCCCCATTAAATGGTCTAGGTACCCTTGTCGCAAATCACCTATATATAAATGTGAATTTCTGAGCTCTCAATTCTATTATATTGACCTATATGTCTATCTTTACACCAGTACCACAATGTCTTTATTAGTATAGCTTTATAGTAAGATTTGAAATTGGGAATTTTGAGTTCTCTAACTTTATTTTTGTTTTTCAGGATTGTTTTGGCTATTCTGGGTCCCTTGAATTTCCACATGAATATTACAATCAGCTTGTCAATATTCTTCAAATAAACTAATTGAAATTTTGAGGAAGATTACATTGAATTTGTACACCAATTTAGGGAGTACTGTCATCTTAACAATATTAAGATCTGATCCATGAGGGACTTCCCTGGTGGTCCAGTGGTTAAGAATCCACCTTCCAATGCAGGGGATGTGGGTTTGATCCCTGGTCAGAGAACTAAGTTCCCACGTGCTGTGGGGCAACTAAGCCCGCGTGCTGCAACTACTGAGCACAAGGGCCACTACTAGAGACCCCACACGCCACAACTAGAGAGAAGCCCACATGCCACAAGGAGCCCATGCACCACAGCAGAGGATCCCGCATGCTGCAGTGACGATCCCAACAAAGATCCTGCATGCTGCAACTAAGACCTAACGCAGCCAAAAATAAAATAATAAATGTTTTTTAAAAAAGATCTGATCCATGAATATGGGATGTCTTCCCATTTATTTAGGTTTAATTTCTTTCAACAATGTTTTGTATTTTCAAAGTATAAATTTTATGCTACTTTTGTTAAATTTATTCCTGAATATTTTATTCTTTTTGATGCTATTGTAAATGGAATTTTCTTAATTCCACATTTGGAATGTTCATTAAAAGTGTATAGAATACAGCTGATGGGTGTATTCTGACATATCCTACCAGCTTGGTGAACTAATTTACTAGTTCCAATAGTTTAGTGGATTCTTTAGGATTTTCTATATATAAGCTCATATCATTTACAAATAGAGTTTTACTTCTTCCTCTCCATCATTTCTGAAGGATAAGTTTGCTGGATATAGAATTCTTGGTTGACAGTCTTTTTCTTTCAGCACGTTTCATGTCATCCCACTGCCCTTTGGCTAACATGGTTTCTGATGAGCAATCAGCTATTAATTTTATTGAGGATCTCTTATATATGAAGAGTCACTTCTCTCCTGATGCTTTTAAGATTCTCTTGTCTTTGACTTTTAACAGTTTGATTATGATGTGTCTGGATACAGATTTCTTTAAGTATATCCTACTTGGTGTTTGTTAAGCTTCTTGGGAGAGTAGCTTACTATTTTCCATCAATCTGGGAAGTTTTCAGCTGTTACTTCTTCAAATATTCTTTTGCCCCTTTCTCTCTCTATCCTGGGACTCTCATTATGCCTATGATATGCTTGATGGCATCCCATAAGTCTCTCATCATCTTTCTTTGTTCTTTTTTCTTTCTATTCCTCAGACTGAGTAATCACAATTGACCTATCTTCAAAGTTCTATTCTTGAACCCCTTAGTGAATTTCTCATTTCAGTTGTTAATTTTTCTTTAATGATATTCCCTATTTGGTGAGTGTTGCCATGTATTTTTTTAAGTTCTTTAAACATTGTTTCCTTTCGTTTTGTGGACAAAGAATGTCAACTGCCATTTCAGTAAACAAAAGTTGTAGTCATAAAGCCATCAGCCACTGTAGCCACCCCTGAGAGCACACCCTGAGGGAATTCAGGATGGAAAAAAGAGAATACTGGCCCTAGATATTTATGGTGCATATCAAAGGAATAATTTCAATGAGACCAGACTTTTACATCTTCCCATACATAGAAAAGTGCTAAATTCTTTAACTTGAAATGTGTGTTTCTTTAATTAGCAGTAATCTTTTCATGTTCCACTACATGTGGAACAGTCCCTCAGAGCTATATGAGAGTCTGTATCCCAGGCTTAAGTCCTCAGTAACTCTGCTGAATAAAACATAATTCTCAACTTCTAGATTGTGCTTTTTTCTTTTCAGTTGACAGTTTTGGTGACCACAAAGGGACTCAGGGCAGACTTCTCTGCTTCACCTGATCTCTACAAGGAGCTGGAGTCTTGGTACCAGCAGAGGCCTCTTGTGCCCATCTGCCTCAGAGTCCAAACAAATTTGGGTGAGTCTCTCTTGGTTCTCAGATCTCCCAATTATTGGCTGTGCGTTTTATTCGGTTGTATATAACCAGTATCTGGCTCCCCAGCTGAAAGATACTGGGGGAGCCCAGTTGAAAGATAACAGGAAAAAGTACATCTTGGTTCGAAGACACTGCAAGTTGCTCAGTCAAGAGATACTGAGTGATCTGGACTGTGTGATTGCGTGAGAGGCTGGCCTAATATCTTTTCTAAATGAGGGGCATCAGAAAGCCAGCCTCCAACTAACACCCCAGCCAGGTTTTTGTACATACAAAACTTGTACTTACTTAATTGGTAATTAAAGGAAATCTCACCCTGAAAATGGCCAAGATGAGGTTCTTTTATTGTGTTTGCAGTTAGGTTAGAGAAAGACAGCTTGATAAAACATCTTTGCAGAATTCTGACCTTAAAGAAACAAAAGCCCTTCTAGAGGGAACTTGCATTTCTCTCCCTGTGCCTTTGAGATGAAAACGTTCTACCTGATCTTCTTCAATGTGGTGTGTGTGTGTGCGTGTGTGTGTGTGTGTGTGTGTGTGTGTTTTAATAGCCTGTTCTCTGACATCTGGAAGGTACACATATGGTGTACATTTCACAACCAATCGAACAGACTGGGATTCTGAGCAGTCTTTTGTCTGACTGTGCCAATTCTCAGGGGCTTTTGTCATCTGAACCTTATTTGCGTCAGCCTGTACAACAAAGGCCTTTACTTTCTTATGCTATTTTTGGGAGTACACTTTCTAGATCTTGTATAGGCAGCATCCTTCGCACTCTCCTGTGGGGACGCCTCTTGCATCTTATTGGCTTGAGTCACTATTAGGATATATCTAGTTAATGGCCAGACAATGGATCTTTTAAATTGGAGAAAATTCTAAATTGGTATATTTTTTAGAGAGCTCTCATTATAAACAGCTATTTTATTGGTACCTATGATAAAGCCAAATTAGAAGGTGGAAAATATATATATGTAAAATGGTTAACCTAAGAACTCCTTAGTTTGTTTATTTAATTTATTTAATTTTGGCCACATGGCTTGCAGGATCTTACTTCGCGCCCTAGGCAGTGAAAGCGTGGAGTCCTAACCATTGGATCTCCAGGGAATTCCCAGAACTCCTTAGTTTAAAACAAACAAACAAAAAAAACAGTTTGGGAAGCCTTATTTGTGGTCTCTGCTTCCCCTCAGTGGATCTTACAGATGCCAATAAAAACATTAGGATAATTAATGTTAATTAGGTTGATTAACAGGGAAGTAAGAAAAAAACTGAAAGAAAGTCTAGAGACTTCTTCCCAACAAGGTGGAAATTTTAAAGGGTCTCATCCCAAATGTATAAAGAAATCTTTAGACGGTTATTAAGAAATGGGATAAATAAAATGAACATTAATAGGATTAAAAAGGTTCTGATACAACACTACCTAAGGCTGGATGGGCCAAAGGGACCCTCTATTGGTCCCCAACATTAAAGGTCCCCAAACAAGTCTGTTCTATTTACCCCAGTTTAAAAACTATGTGTCATGTGTGTGTGTATGTGTATGTGTGTGTATATATATATATATATATATTTATTTATTTATTTATTTATTTAAAAGGCTAGAAAAAAAACTACACTGAGATACCTGACCAACTATTACTTGGGGCAACAATTAGGCCAATTAATCAAGTTAAAAGATTGACAAAAAGGCCTGAGTGCCTTGGCTCAATCTCTCACTGGGGACCCCAGAGCCTTTTATACAAAAATAGATTAAATGATTGAGGGATAAAAAGAAAAGAAAGCTTCTGGGACTGTTGTTAAGACCAAGGCTTGTCGATCAGATCCTGATGGAAACTAGTTAAAGGTATAAAAGATGACAGAATAGGGCTTCCCTGGTGGCGTAGTGCTTAAGAATCTGCCTGCCAATGCAGGGGACAAAGGCTCGAGCCCTGGTCCAGGAAGATCCCACATGCCGTGGAGCAACTAAGCCCGTGCGCCACAACTACTGAGCCTGTGCCCAAGAGCCTCAACTACTGAAGCCCGCATGCCTAGAGCCCGTGCTCTGCAACAGGAGAAGACACAGCAATGAGAAGCCAGCGCACCACAACGAAGAGTAGTCCCTGCTCGCTGCAACTAGAGAAAACCCACACGCAGCAACGAAGACCCAACGCAGCCAAAAATAATTAATTTTTTAAAAAAAGTTGACAGAATGGAGATGAAAGTTTATATAAATTGGTATATATTTAAATGGGTTTTATGTAAGATGGTTATATCCCTTTTGCCTAATTATATTGTAGGATAGACATTATGTCTCACTGGGGAATGCTTCCCCTGCCTATTTTAAGACAGTGTATATAAATCTGCCCCTCAGACAATATTAATTAAACATACTAAAAGAAACCAACAACGTTACCTGAGCCCACACTATATGAAATAAAACCTGGGAGTTAATATTTAGGGGCCAATAAAAATAATAATGGAGATTTTTGCTCTGCGTTTACCCTATACACTCAGAAAGAGAGCCTTGGTTGAATGCCTTGTGCAAACTTTTGAAGGCATGATAAATTGAACCCTAAAGTTCTAGAACACAGAACTCTTCATTTTCAGATAGTTGGAAATTTTCTCACTGATATAAAAATGCAAATTAAAGAAAACATAGTTGGGCCAATCAATCTTTTAATATCATTTAGGCAGCAGACTAGTTCTTTAGAGAATTTAAAGCAACTGTCTTTGTGTTGCAAACCTTTACAAATCAGAAATGTAAATACAGCCCACAAACACCTGAGACTGAGCCTAGTTAGCTCAATCAGGTAAAACCTGAAACCAAATGAGACAAAAAGGCTCTTTTAAACTCAATCTGCTGGAAAGGCTCCCTCACTCAAAATCTAACTTATAGCCTCCTTAAGGGATTTATCAAGGACAAATCCACATTTCCACACATAGTATAAGCCTTAATTAACTGAGCAAATAAATTTAACTTATTCCAACTGCTATTTATAAACTAGTAAGTTTATAATACCTGATTCATAACTACAAGTTAAAGCTATGAGATCTCTAGTTTTGTCTGTTCATATGTCTGTGTGTACATTATATATACAGGATGTCTCTACCTCCGGAAAATATTATCAAAATTAAGTTTATAAAAGAGCTCATTTAATTGACTTAAAAGTAAGCACTTACAAATTAAATTTTTCTAAATATAATGGAAACTGGCCAGAATGAGTTTCAGGTTCACATGACCTAGGAAATATTCAATATTAAATTGTATCTGGTAATAGAGCTAGCTTAAGCTTGTTGGTTTAATCAATATAGACATAGACATACCTTAATTTTATTGTACCTAGGTTAACTAAGTTCATGTTATTTCTGTTGCAGAGTTTATCAGCAAGAAAAAATAACTTGGTATTGTTGACTGAAAAAAATGCACAACCTAAAAGTTGAGAATTATGTTTTATTTGGAGGACTTGCTGAGGACTTAAGCCTGGGAGGCAGCCTCTTAAGTCCCGGCTGAGGACTTAAGCCTGGGAGGCAGACAGCTCTAGGAACTGCTCTGAAGAGGTAAGGGAGGAGCCAGGATATATAGTTTCTACATAAAACCAGGTAGTCGGAACATCGAAAGATTACTGTTAAATAAAAACAGACATCTCAAGTTAATGAATTTAACACTTTTCTATGTATGGGAAGAGGCAAGAGTCTGGGCTCACTGAAATCATTCCTTTGATATATATGCTATATCTTAACTATCTAGGGCCAGTATCCTGTTTTTTCCTCCATCCTGAATCCCCTCAGGGTGCACAGTCAGGGGCAGCTGCAGTAGCTGATGGCTTGATGGCTGCAACATCCTCTGTTTACTGATAATGGCAGCTGACATTCTTCACCCGCAGTATGATGATATCTTCATAAGTTATAAAATAAAGGTAAATGAGACAAGAGTTTACAGGTGAACTCTTAGGAATAATTATGTTTTGGGTATGTCTATCTATAGTTTCTCCTGATTTTTGGTAACTTGAGTTTTGCTAAGTTAAATTAAATGATGAGAATTCACTGACTATCCAAGTCATTTCAAATAAAATACTGGAACATTAATTGCTAAACAGGTCTAAACTTACCTACTTTTGTCTCCTTACAAGAGGGAAACTAAAGATGTCTGGGTTTATTAGACACGTTTTGTACCACATTGAGGAAAGAAATTATGCTATAAGATATGTTTCTAGAGGTTCTAGAATATTCCCAAATTTGCCAATCAGGAAATGCTAGTATAACAAACAGTTCACAATTACTTGCTGCTTGTCAGTTTTGCTAGAGATTAAGATTTTTAAAGGTTAAAACTGTAATATGTAATTAAAGGCACTAAAAACAACAAGGAAAATGTTTCAGTATGCAAGTAAAGTACAATGTGTGTTTTCAGCAAAAGAAGGTATGAGGAATGGAAATACATTTTAAGGGGAACAAGTGATTTTGTCCTAGAGCTGGTTGTTTCTAGATGGAAAAATAAGGGACAAACTAATATGGATACAGAAAGTTGTGGAAGGTTTGTAGAAAGGAAGCCCTGAAAAAGAAGTTTTGCACATGGTCAGGCTGGGATTAAATTAATGAGGTAAATGGATTTTGTTATTAAAAGTAGGTTGGGGGGCTTCCCTGGTGGCGCAGTGGTTGAGAGTCCGCCTGCCGATGCAGGGGACACGGGTTCGTGCCCCAGTCGGGAAGATCCCACATGCCACAGAGCGGCTGGACCTGTGAGCCATGGCCGCTGAGCCTGTGCATCCAGAGCGTGTGCTCCGCAACAGGAGAGGCCACCAACGGTGAGACGCTCGCGTACCGCAAAAAAAAAAAAAAGTAGGTTGGTGCAGGACTAGATTTGGTTCCTTTCTTTATTAAGAGAAAAAAATTTTCTTGGAATACTGTTTTTGTTAACAGATTATATGGGTTTCTTTGCCTTTAGGTGATGTGTATTTCCTTTTGAAATCTTTTTTTTTTTGTCTGCACTGGGTCTTCGTTGCTGCACGCAGGCTTTCTCTAGTTGCGGCGAGCGGGGCTACTCTTGGTTGCGGTGTGCGGGCTTCTCACTGTGGTAGCTTCTCTTGTTGTGGAGCACGGGCTCTAGGTGCACGGGCTTCATTAGTTGCAACACATGGGCTCAGCGGTTGTGGCAAGTGGGCCCTAGAGCACGCGGGTAAAAAAAAAAAAAGTAGGTTGGTGCAGGACTAGATTTGGTTCCTTTCTTTATTAAGAGAAAAAAATTTTCTTGGAATACTGTTTTTGTTAACAGATTATATGGGTTTCTTTGCCTTTAGGTGATGTGTATTTCCTTTTGAAATCTTTTTTTTTTTGTCTGCACTGGGTCTTCGTTGCTGCACGCAGGCTTTCTCTAGTTGCGGCGAGCGGGGCTACTCTTGGTTGCGGTGTGCGGGCTTCTCACTGTGGTAGCTTCTCTTGTTGTGGAGCACGGGCTCTAGGTGCACGGGCTTCATTAGTTGCAACACATGGGCTCAGCGGTTGTGGCAAGTGGGCCCTAGAGCACGCGGGCTTCAGTAGTTGTGGCATGTGGGCTCTAGAGCACGCAGGCTTCAGTAGTTGTGGCACTCAGGCTCAGTAGTTGTGTCTTGCAGGCTCAGTAGTTGTGGCGCATGGGCTTAGTTGCTCCACAGTATGTGGGATCTTCCTGGACCAGGGATCGAACCCGTGTCCCGTACACTGGCAGGCGGATTCTTAACCACTGCACCACCAGGGAAGTCCCTGTTTTTGAAATCTTTTGTCACTTTGGTTAAGTGAATAAGTATTATTTCACAATGACCTATGATCTTATTTGACCAAGTCAAACCTTTTAAAATCTTTTTGATATTCTTGACACACTTCCCAAATATCTAATTCTAACTGAAGTTCTTTTGACCTCCAGCTAACTCTGGGAAGCTTCAAAGGAACCCTGAGGCATCTCAGAGGAATATTAAACTAATTAGGTTTATTTGGTATGTTAAATTACTTGAAAAATATTGTCAAGTGATTGGAAATAAACCTTCTTAGATTATGCTGTGTGGGTAAATGCTAATATAGATATTCCAAATTTTATATGGAATTCCTAAAAATCTTATTGTCCTGGTATGTTATCAGTCATAATTCTAATTATTATCTTAAAATATTGTATGTCACAGAAATAACCAAGTTTCTTGTCAATTACATTGTAATCAGATCTTTAACCATGCCATTTTAAGTCTTTTGTCATTTACAGACAATCACTATTTTACTTTGATGCTTTTATAAAATGAAAATCTTCAAGAAGATTCACAAGGACTTTGAAAAATATTAATTTCTGATAACTTTTAGATCATACCACTGAAATGGGTAAGAAATTACAAAAGGGGCTTCCCTAGTGGCGCAGTGGTTTAGAATCTGCCTGCCAACGCAGGGGACACGGGTTCGAGCCCTGGTCTGGGAAGATCCCACATGCTGTGGAGCAACTAAGCCCATGCTCCACAGCTACTGAGCCTGCGCTCTAGAGCCCGTGAGCCACAACTACTGAAGCCCACGCACCTAAAGCCCGTGCTCTACAACAAGAGAAGCCAACACAATGAGAAGCCCTCTCACCACAGCGAAGAGTAGCCCGTGCACCACAGCGAAGAGTAGCCCCCGCTCACCGCAGCTAGAGAAAGCCTGTGCACAGCAACGAAGACCCAATGCAGCCAAAAATAAATAAAATAAAATAAATACATTTATTTAAAAAAAAAAAGAAATTACAAAACTCTAATGGAAAACCCAATGCCTCCATCTAGATCAACAGGACATATTACATGGGACTGAATGAACTGATAAATATGATTTATAATTTTATGACTTTTTCTGAAATATACCAGCTTTTAATCTTGGCTTTCCAGAAAAGCTTTCCTCTTATGGCAACCATGACCTACAATAAATTGAGAAAGTATACCTTTGTAAACAAAGATGAAACATTAATTTTTTTCTCTCTACCTGATCCCTCCTGCATTTGGCTTCTCCAGCTGGCTCCCCTGTGGACCTGATGGCTTACTGTGACAACATTACAACTAGCTATACTAACCATTATTTTAACTTGCTCTCTTGTTGTTTTCAAATTATTTATACCTTGTGCCTCTCTTTGCTGCACTACAACTTTATTAATTTACTAGCTATATTACTTATATCCTGTCTGTTTTATAAGATTGTTGTCTCTTGCATTACCCAATGTGTAACCAGGCCTCCAACAAAATTAATGATGGTTAAACATCTTGAGGCAGTTGATCATATATACAACTCTACACAGAATAATTGTAATAGTGCAACTCTAGATATGGGAAGAAGCAACAAGGGAAAACATTTCCTGAATAACAGACTAGTAAGACAGGCGATCCAAAGAATTTAAGATTATCAGTAGGACCTGATCCAAAATTAGCACATTGAGTAGCCTACCAACAGGCTCTTTGCCTGATCTAGGAATGAGCCTTCCCAGCTCAGTGGGAAAAAATTGGTCATGAAATGCCTCCCAAACATTGGTCGAATTTATGATCAAGAGGAGGCACTGTGGACAAAGAATGTAACCTGCCATTTCAGTAAACAAAGAATTTTGTGGCCATCAAGCCATCAGCCACTGCAGCCACCCTGATGGTGCATCCTAAGGGATGCTCAGCTCAGCACGGAAAAAAACAGAATACTGGTCCTATAGTTAACGTGCATATCAAAGGAATAATTTCAATAAGCCCATCTCCCCATAGAGAAAAGCACTAAATTCATTAACTTGAAATGTCTGTTTCTTTAACTAGCAGTAGTCTTTTGATGTTCGACCACATGTTTGTTTTTTTTTTTCCTATATCTTTGCTTCTCCCCTACCTGCTCAGAACAGTCCTTCAAAGCTGTCTGAGAGGCTGTATCCCAGGCTTAAGTCCTCAGTAAGTCTGCTGAATAAAACTTAATTCTCAACTTCTAGATGGTGCATTGTTTTTCAGGCAGCAGTTCTTAGAACATATTTTAAATAGCTGGTTGAAAGTTTTTTACCTTTTAAGTCTCATGTCTGGGCTTCCTCAGGGACCGTTTCTGTTGATTTCTCTTCCTGGATATGGACCACACTTTGATCCTTTGCATGTCTTGTAATTTTTTGTTGAAAACTGGACATTTAAAATAATATAATGTGGCAACTCTGGAAAGCATATGCTCTCTCTCCCCTCCCCAGTGTTTGTTGTTGCTGTCGCTATTGTTTGTTTAGTGACTTTTCTGAACTAATTCTGTAAAGCCTGTATTCTCTGTTATATGTGACTACCGAAGTCTCCAGTTAGCTTAGTGGTGAGATAATGACTGGACAGATTTCCCTAAACGCCTGGAGCCAAAAAGTCTCCCAGTCTTTGCCAAGGGGCTCTGCGGGCATGTTTGGACAAGGCTTCAACAATCACCCCAGTAGTTAACAATTCAGCCTTAGCCTTCATTTCCTGCTGGCACAAAGGTTCCAAATCAGCCAGAGGTTAGAGCTTAGGACATTCTTAGATCTTTCCTGAGCACATGCATAGCAAGAGCACATATGTGACCTTCTAGATTTCCAGGAATATGTTGGAGCTTTTCAAAGCCCCTACAGAATCTCATTCCCCAGCTTCCCCTTTTAAGTTTTCTGGTAAGCCTATTATTTGCCTCAGGGGTTTTCCACTGCCTCAGGCAGATGCAATCTTAAATAACTGCCTTAAATTGTTTTTAACAAATGCCTCCTACATCAACACTCTGTGAAAAAGCTTTTCCTACTGGGATAGCTTCAAGATGTGTCAAATAAAAACAACTTGTAAGTGGGATCTTCTAGATGGTCAAATAATGACAATCCTCTGGGAATGGGGCTTTGAAGGAGCTCTAATCTTGTTCTGCTTCTGGTGGCCGCCAGGCTGCTCATTTTCACCATGATTGTGGGCTGTTTG
This sequence comes from Neophocaena asiaeorientalis asiaeorientalis, assembly GCF_003031525.2. Lineage (NCBI taxonomy): Eukaryota > Metazoa > Chordata > Mammalia > Artiodactyla > Phocoenidae > Neophocaena > Neophocaena asiaeorientalis. The sequence goes on along the minus strand of NW_020172632.1, from coordinate 7,072,370 downwards.
CTTTCAAGGCTACTATGCAACTAGCGAGGGAGGAGATGGGGATAGGGCAAGTTAAAAATGCCACAAAGCTTGCTGTTCTTACGGAGGTTCAGCCATTTTTCTTGAACCAACACTACCCAGATTGCTGCAAGCCTTCCATTCATTTCAGAGTTATGAAAAAGTTGATTGAGCATTTTTGTCCATTTTCCATGGACTTTATGGAGAAATTTTTTCCGGGTCTTTAGCTGGCTATTTTTGCTGACATCACTTCTCTTTACTGATTTCTTTATCTACTTAAGTCTATCAGTTACTCTGAGAGAGGGATGTTGACATTTCTACCTATTTATACATTTGTCTCTTCCTTCTGTGAGTTGTCAATTTTTGCTTCATACATTTTGAAGTTCTATTATTAGGTACATACACATTTAGAATTGTTAAATATGCTTGATAAGCTGACCCTTTCATCATTAAAAAAAAAAATGCCTTGCTTTATCTCTGGTAACAGTCATTGCCTTGAAGTCTATTTTGTCTGATCTTAACATAACCATATGGGTCTATTGCTCACATATACCAAGCACATGGGAATCCAAAATCAATTTATACTCAGATAAAAGGGTATACTCCTGATACTCTGCAAGCAATGTCACCTATACCTAATGTCAGGCTTTTGGGCCCTGAAATCTCTCTTTAATTATGCTGCAGGACCTAAAAGCTTTCATTTAGGTCGAACAAGGGTTTTTCTGCAGATAAGCTCGGCGATGGCCTTCCACAGTAGCCCTCTAGATCTTCTCTCCTGTGTATACCACTTCTAGAAATTCTGGCCCTCCCCTAGTTGCCTAGGCTCAGAATTCTGTTATTGAGCCACGTGGGTCCACACATATCTACTTTTGTAGATACGACCAAAATGACCTCTGACTAAAAACTTATCCCTGTTCAGGGCCAGCTCTAGGCTCCCTTGGCACTGAAAATTCCCATTCCATAGTATAAGCAGTGAACCTATACCAGGAATCAAGAGAACTCAAGTCTGGATTTGTACTGAACAGACTTGTGAGGCAATAATGCACAGGACTAAGAATGTGGACTCTGGAGCCAAACAGCCTGACTTTGAAGCCCAGCTTCACCAGTTGTGTGACTTGGGCAACTTTCTCTGCTTTAGCTACCTCACTAGTGGAAGGTAAATTAGAATAGTGCCTCTCTTATAGGACTGTGTGTGGTTCAGATGGATTCATATAAGTAAAAATTTTTAAATAGCACTTGGAACATACATACAGTAAGTGCTATCTAAATGTTGGATTTTTTTTTTGGTAGTGTTGGCAGTCTGTTATTACAGACTACAGAGTTAATTTTATCATCACTGTTGCTGTTATGTGCCAGAAATGTAGCATTTCATGAGCAAGTTATAGGTGTCTTAATGCTGGGAGTTACACAGTATTATAGAAGCTTAAGATTTTGCTTAAATGTTTAACTGTCCTTTCCCCTCCTCTCTTTCAATAGCTATACTCAGTGTGCAGACTAGACTATGGCACTAATCTATTTATTCAAATCGTAATAGTTATAAACTTATCAAGTACTATGTATTCTTCCTTGCCTCTATCATATTATAATATTTATGCACTTGCTTGTTTACTTATCTGTATCCTCCAGAGTGCCAAGGGTAGGGACTCATTTTGGGTTTTGTTTGTTGTTGTTGTTTGGCTGGCTGTTGTTGTTTTGGCTGATCCCACACATGGCCTGTGGGATCTTAGCTCCTGACCAGGGATTGAACCGTGGCCCTCGGCGCCGAGTCCTAACCGCTGGATCGCCAGGGAATTCCCTGGGTTTTGTTTTAAAGAAGAAAAAGTTTACAATGACCCAAGATACAATCTGGGAAATGCTAATTAATTAATTAATGCTAATTAGCAAATGCCAATTGGCTGATTTTGCCACCAACCTTCAACTTGTCTGCTTTAGCCCTCATTTCCAGAAGCTTCTTCTCTGTGGCATCTATCTGCAGCCCCTCATCGCACCAGTTCACAGCCTCGACATAGTTTTTCAGTTCCAGATGGCATAAGGCACCTGTAGAACCCAGCACCCTTAGTATCTGTGGACAACAGGCATGGGAAGAGCCATCCTTGAAAGGGACCCCCAACCTTAACCAGCTACCAGCCAGTACCCTGAAGGGAAAATGGATGATAAAGACCCTTGTAGTACATTCCCCAGACAAGGAAGACTATTTCTTGTATCTTAGATCAGAAAGATTTCTAGGGCCCATTCAGCTCAAAACTCCTGTAAGCCTTTCTGGTATCAAGGACTCTTAAAGTAGGGAAGGCTACAGCTTAGTGGCAAAGAACACAGTCTTTGGAATCAGACAGATCTGGACTGGAAATCTGGCTGTCATTTACCAACTAAACATTAGACAAAGGACTGAGCATCCCTGAGCTTCAGGTTCCTCATCTATAAATGAGAAGAATAAAGTTCATCTCAGATGACTTTCTTTAAATGGAGAGAGAAAGAAGAATTTGTCCCAGTCATTCACAAGAGCAATGGCAAGACCAAAGACATTAGGTCTCTCCTAAAATTGTTCTTGATGGCTACCAGTTTAAGCTGCCTCTCCTTTAATCATGTTTTGTCTCCAGTTAGCCTCTTTGGGCTTTCCACAGAATTTAAAAATATCGGAACTGTAAGGGCTTAAATGTCAATAGAATCCAACCTGATCTTCCAGAGATGGGCATACTGATACTCAGAGTGGGTGTCTCGCCATGGTCACATGGTAAGGTAAAAGTGACAATTCAATCAAAGTACAGACTTCCAGCCTGTGGCAAATTCCACAGGACTATACTCAATTTACTTGCCCATCTTTGTTTAGTACCTCCTTTCCCTACAGCTGAAGGACCTAGATCTACTTAAACCCCCTAACCATGATTAATTAAGCAATAACTTTGATAAAGCATTTTAAGTTGGTCATGAGGATACAGAGATTAATATGTAATGAATAAATTAAAGTTTACAAATCACCTTTGAGCTTCTCAAAGAAAAGGTGAAGTATAAAAGTAATAAAAGCACTATTATTACACACAAAGGTCAGACTACAAGAGAAAAAATAATCTGGGAACATCTCAGCATTAGAGTTAGCAGCCAAAGTCCCATAACTTATCTTTTAATTAACATTAACATGGCATTTGAAGATCTTGCCTTTCAATCAGCTAGTTTGGAAAAAAAATTAGAATGTGGCTTTTAAAACTGCTTTATTTTAATTCATTTTATCTTTATTAATTTAAAATGAGAAGTTTCAATTTCTCTACAAATTCTTAAAACACAGAGGGTTGGATTATTCTCTGGGGAATTCTTTTAAAAATGGCATGTTGCTGTTGACAAGGACTTAATATCAAGATGGCAAAAATAAGATGACTTCATTTAGTATCTTAGCACCTTCCTATCAAAGCTTAAAATACTTCTGGTGCAGTGCACGCCAGCTTTTCCGCGATGACAATCATACTACAGCTCTCCAAGACTTACCTCTTACTATGGCTTTCAGGTGGCAGGGTTTTAGCTTTCTGGCAGCTGTCACGTCATTGAGAGCAGAACGAAAATTGCCTAACAAAACAGCATTCAGTAAAAGAGAAAACAAGTTTTGAGATCAGATTACTTCCAAAATTTTGTGTGTAGAAACAAAAACACTCTTGGACAATCTTGGAGAGATGAAAATCAGAGCAACTGTTTATATTGGGTTGGCCAAAAGGTTCGTTCGGGTTTTTCATAACATCTTACAGAAAAACCCGAACGAACTTTTGGGCCAACCCAATAGAAAAAACTATAGTTGTGCTCATCAAGCACCTTAGAAATGTTTACAGCATCAGGCAACCCACCGAACAACTATAAATGGCTAGTAAGCATATGGAGAGATACTCAGCATCACTAATGATCAGAGAAATTAAAATTAACATGAAATTGGTAAAAACTAAAAACAGATAATATCCAATATTGGTGAAGATATGGAAAAAGGACACTCTAAGAGTAATTTAGAAAGCAAATTGGCATGCACTTTGTACACACACTTTGACCCAACAATACTCTTCTAAGAACTGATCCTTAAAAATGCTTGCAAAACAATAAAGATGTTAAAAAAAAAAAA
>NW_020172632.1:7064791-7068051 GCF_003031525.2 Neophocaena asiaeorientalis asiaeorientalis | reverse complement strand
CCCGTACCAAAAAAAAAAAAAAAAAAAAAAAAAAAAAAAAATGTAAAAGGATAAATCTAAAAGCATGTTAACTGCTGCATTACTTTTAATTATGAAAAGCTGGAGATAACCTAAATACCCTCCATTTAGTAATGATGAAATAAATTATGGTAAATCCATACTACTAAATCTATACAGCTATTTAAGAGTAAGACAGTTCTGCATGTAGAAGCATGATAGGATGTCTGTGCTATATTATTTTAAGTGGTGGGTCAATGTGTATAGAAGCCCATCTTTATAAAACACACCAATCTAAATATACAGACACAGGTACACACACATACATATTTGTAAGTGCATTTAAAAAAGGTGTGCAATCATACACACTGGTTATCCAAACTAGGAGGCATGAGATAGACTTTCACTTTCTAGTTTATACTGTAAGTATTACTTAACACCTTGGTATTTACCTATTAATTTCACTTCTAAAACTCTAGCCTGGGGGTCTGCAAAATTTTTCTCTAAAGGGCCATATAGTAAATATTTCAGACTTTACAGGCTACATATGGTCTGTTATACATTCTTCTTTGTTTTACAATCCTTTAAAAGTGTAAAAAACACGTTTAGCTCACAAGAGGTCAGGGATCCAGATGTGGCCTGTGAGTCATAGTTTTTTGCCAAATCCTAAAGAAAAACCAGAATTACTGGAAAAACTTTATCGCTAACTTTGTTCATTTTTGCATTACTTAAAAAAACCTAGGGCTTCCCTGGTGGCGCAGTGGTTGAGAGTCCGCCTGCCGATGCAGGGGACAAGGGTTCATGCCCCGGTCCGGGAAGATCCCACATGCCGCGGAGCGGCTGGGCCCGTGAACCATGGCCGCTGAGCCTGCGCATCCGGAGCCTGTGCTCCGCAACAGGAGAGGCCACAACAGTGAGAGGCCCGCGTACCGCAAAAAACAAAACAAAACAAAACAAACCTAAAAGCAGCTATATACTCAACAACAGCAGAATAGTAAAGCAAATAGTGTAAACCCTGGTATGTCCATATGATGCAACTTTATGTAGCTATTAAAATAGTATTCACAAATAATTTAATGACAGGTGAAATTGTTTATGTTATAAAATTAAGTGAAAAGAACTGAATACAAAATTGGAAGAACAGCATGATCCTAACTATGGAAAAAATACATATAAGAGAAATCCAAAAACTTCTGGTAAAAGGCAGTAGACTGAACACATGCAGTTCAACCCCTACCACTTCCCCTCTGCCACAAAAAAGCCATAAATCCACAGAGACAACAAGAATGAGAACAACAGAGAACACATTTTAAAGCTGGAGAACAAAGAAACACAGGCTAAATGCCTAATTCGGCTTGAGAAAACTGACTTCTAAGCCAGCAGGGGGAAAACTCAAAGCTACCAAGCTATACTGTAGAACCTACAAAGTACTCAGGACTAAAGAATCAACAGCACCAGGTACCTCCGGAAGCGTGGGTAAAGGGGTCTTCCATTTAGTGTATTCTGAATCAAACTCAATTCCACATCCTAACGCTAGCACTGTGTACCCTTCAACAATTCATTTTACTACATTTATTACTACAGTTTCTTACTCTGCTAACTAGGGATAAAGCTGTTAACCTCATTTATCTTACATAGCTGCAATGAGGTCAAGAGGGATAAAAAAAAATGTGAAAGTGCTCTGTAAGCCATACCAGTGACATCGTTTAAGGAATGTCTCTGAATATTACACATTTGCTCCTCTGGTTATCACATTACATGCGGTTTTTTTCTTTCAAGGTGTTTTTGGTCTTATTAGCCCTATACATGACATTCTTTAGTTCCCCAAGGAAAGGAACTATGTAGCTCTTATTCACGGTGCAGTGCCTACACACAGTAAATGCTTTCTATTTACTGACTGAATAGGTAAATGAATTAAGCTCCTTTAGGGAAAGGTCAGGTCTTAACTCACTTCTATGATGCCAGTGCCTAGCACGGAACAAGAACTCAGTTTGCTCAATGAAGAAAATGTATTCCTCCAGAAGTTAGAAGAGTGGGTTTCTAGTCAAGGTTCTGGCACTAACCAAAGGGGTCGCTCTCTGGGCCTATGTAAAATGACGGGGCTGGTTGGCTCAAATAATCTCTAAAGTTCTAAAGGAGAAGACAGCTGGAGTGGCCTATGATTAGAAAGAAACTCTGCTCCAATGGTGACGAGTCCCAACAGACTTATCCCAGCTAGACTGCAAGGCTTATTGTCTACCAGCCCCTCAGAAAAGGCTGAGGTCGTTCCCAGGTCCTCTCTAAAACTCTGTGATAAGTAACATGGGTCTAATACGACCAAGACTATAGTCACCAACAATAATGCCACCCAAACAATTAATCAGTGTTTCCCAAAGTCATGTCTGCAGAACAGTCCTGCATGTTAATAAATGTTACTTGAAAAGGAGGCTTATAAAACCTGAGAATCACAGGGTAAGGTTCTTTGCTGTAGGTTTTCTCAGCATTAACATACTAATGTGCACTGCGGATCTCCCGTGAAGCAGGAGCACTGTCCAAATTTACTTGTTCAAAGAATGTTTTACTTCAAAGGTCCCAAAGAATACTCTGAGAAATTCTCCCTTGTATTAATACAGTTTCTCTCACACAAAGAACTCTATTGCCTTAACCCTTCTAGCATCCTTGAGAAGAGGCCAGAAAAAAACTTTCTTTTGTGAGAGAGAGAGTAGAAGCATTTGGGCTCAAAAATTCCAGATCATACCAACTCATGTATTAAGGTATTTGATGTTACTCATTTGGTTCAGACAGTAAGAATTATACAACGTACCTGGTTTCCCTTTTCACCAAGTCTATCTAGAAAAGCAGAGCTCAGTTAGAGTAAGCTATCCTAGGCTTCTGGGATGAGCAGCTCCTCTTCCGCCGACATTCTCAAACCCTCCACTAGCCATCACACAGTTGTCTTTATCATAAGTTAATTTTTTAGAAAGTACTAAATAATGGAATAAATTACCCAGATAGTACTGTGCTGCTGCCCGGTTGGAGTAAAGAACAGCATTCAAATCAGGGTCTGCACATTTCTTCTTTAATCCTTCAGTGTACGAAATCACAGCTTTCTTATAGTCTTTTTCTTTAAAGTAATCATTGCCCTCGTCTTTAAAGGTCCTGGCCTGTTCTGCAAAAAAGAGAAAAAATGATCACCATTTCCTATTTTTTAAAGGGCTCATTAAAAATAATTCTAAATCATGCAATAATGTAACATATGACAAACAAAAACAAGAAACCAATAG
>NW_020172632.1:7063189-7064764 GCF_003031525.2 Neophocaena asiaeorientalis asiaeorientalis | reverse complement strand
CCTTGCTTTTGAAGAGAGGACTCTTTTTTTCAAATATTATTTTGCTTTCTTCTTATTTATTTATTTATTTATTTTTGGCTGAGTTGGGTGTTCGTTGCTGCACGCAGGCTTTCTCTAGTTGCAGTTAGCGGAGGCTACTCTTCATTACGGTGCGCGGGCTTCTCATTGCGGTGGCTTCTCTTGTTGAGGAGCACGGGCTCTAGGAGCGCAGGCTTCAGTACTTGTGGCACATGGGCTCAGTAGTTGTGGCTCACGGGCTCTAGAGCGCAGGCTCAGTAGTTGTGGCACATGGGCTTAGCTGTTCCGTGGCATGTGGGATCTTCCCCGATCAGGGCTCAAACCCATGTCCCCTGCATTGGCAGGCAGATTCTTAATCGCTATACCACCAGGGAAGTCTGAGAGGACTTTTTTTTAAGTACAGAAGAAACGGGGGGAAATTACACTTCTGTTTTTGCGCCTGTTGTTTGAGTACCTGGAATGCAAATTACCCTCCTCAACTTGGCAAAAGCCTACAAAATTGTTATAATTCAGTTCAAATTTCCCACCCAGTGAAAGCCCACTCCTACCTCCCCCACCTTTAGTATTCCAACAGCACCTATAGTTACACGTTGGCACTTATCACACAGGTTTGTCCTGATTCTTTAGGGCAGTTTGGCTATCCACTGGAATGTAACTTTTGAGGGCAGTCTCATTCATTCCTGTATCCCCAATGCCTAGCATTTAGTAGGTATCCAAAGAAGTATATTTGGAATAAATAGTGACAAGTTAGCTTGGGCTAACTACTTCTTGTTATCCATCAGAAGCTTTCTGACTCACACTTTATCTCAATTCAATGGAGAAGCAAAACAAATGTTAAAGTCATTGAAGATACCTTCTGGAGATCGCTCTTCATCAAAAATAATTGACTGGAGGCAAGCCAAGTCAGGATTCTCCTGGGGATCAATTTCTGATGGAGCTTTCTTCATAAATAAGGGGATCTTTTCAAATTCCTGGAGGTTGTTAAGAGAAGAATGAACTACATAAATAGGATTTTCCACTGAGTACATCCAATTCCATGTCTCTACATCAAAGTTTTCTTACTCATCATAATTTGCAAATCTTCATGATTGCCTTTCTCTCTCCCTATCCAGGCCCCAGTTTCCCATCTGTAAAACAGAGTGTAGAATAATCCCTAAAGATCTTTCAGTTCTCACATTCTTATAAGAGTGGTAGTAATCACCATCAATTGAGCGCTCGTATGTTCCTGGCACTTTACCCACCCTCTCACTTCAGCTTTGCCACAATCCCACGAGATTGGTGTTACAGTTCGAGGAATCTTACAAATGAGGGGACGGGCTCAGATAGATGAAATAACTGACCCAGTATTACAGCCAGTATGTGGTGGAGTCGCAGGTTTCTGACTCCAAAACCTGTACACCTAAACGTACTGGCAGCTTAAGAGGACCCTCAAAACTTCGGGGCCGATTTTTAACACTCAAGTAGAAACCACGTTTCCGCTGGCAGCGGCAGGGCTCGGAGGTGAGGGAGGCGCCTCGGCGCCCTGGAGGCCCCAGGAGTTCGGACCACACACACACA
>NW_020172632.1:6946594-7062925 GCF_003031525.2 Neophocaena asiaeorientalis asiaeorientalis | reverse complement strand
CACACACACACACACACACACACACACACACACACACACACACACTTGCGGAGACCCCGGGCCCGCTCACCTCCTCCCACTGGTCCTCGTGGAACCCGCCGCGATAAGGCTGGCTCTGGAACTTTTCCAGGAACGAGTCCATGGCGTCATCAGAGCCCGCGTCCTGCTCCTGCCGCTCCATGTCAGCTCCCTAGCTCTCCTGCCATGGTCCAGATGCTGAGAATCACCCGACAACTTCCGGCGGCGTGGGTGCCCTTCCTTCAATCTTCCGGGCTGCGCCGGCCCTTGTGCCTCTGGTTCCGCCTTTCTGGGGGCGTGGCCGACCCGACTCCACCCCTACCCCGGGAAGCACCGGCCCCGCCGCCCCCTCCCGAGTACTTTTGGGGTCGTGGGTTCAGTCAACCCATAGTTCCTAAGCTCCTTCCGTGTTCCAGGCCTGTTCTAATCGCTGGGTATACAGCGCTAGGCAAAGCAGGTAAAATCCCTGCCCTCTAGGAGTTGATTAGGTAGAGGAGAGAGACAGACAAACAAGTAAGATGTGAGAGCTTGTCAGGTGGTAGCAAGGACTATGGAAGAAAAGTTTTAAACAGGGTGGGCAGGCATTCAAGCAAAGGAAGAGGCTGGGAGTTGTCTGCGCAAGAGGATTACCCATGGAGGGAACAGGGAGGGCCGGGCTCGGGCGGTGCAGCAAGGAGTGTGAGTAGAAGGTAGGTGGGAGGGATAATGGGCTGTGAGTCTGAGCGTTTGGGTTTTCCTCAGCGTGCAGTGGGACCTTCTGGAGAGTTCTGAGGAAAGGAGTGATGTACTCACACTCTGTTTCTGAGGTTAACCATCTCTACCCTCAGTCCCCACAGCTCAGATGGGAACAAGGCCTCCGGGCCAGGTAAGCCTTCCTGCAACCCCGGGGTTACCCAGCAACTGGCTGCTGGGCCCTGCATCGGGTGCTACAGTCTTGGCAGCTCACAGCCTAGTCTAGAAGGAAAGACAGGCAGGTGGCAGACCAATCTAAACCCCAGCTGGTCACAAGCCTGTGCAGTGGAAGCGCAGAGGAGTGGGTGTTCCCTCAGGGGTTCAGGGAGGTTTCACAGAGGAGGTGACACAGACCTGGGAGCAGAGATGAGGACTATCTCTGCAGATGGATGGGGGCTGAAGGGAAGTTGGGCATTTTAGGCAGTGGGAGCCCATGTGCAGAGACACGCGTGTGGGCAACAGCCTGCATGCTGGCTACCGCAAGAGTTAAGAGGAAGGCCAGCAAGGTGGGTGGGGGCCAGAGGGCCTGACTGCCCTGTAGCCCTTTATCCTGCAGAGGACAGTGAGCCACTGACAGACCTATGGGCAAATTTGTCTTAGGAAGGCCTGGGTTGCCAGGTGAAGGATTGATGGGGGAGTCTGGATTAAGAGATTGACAAGGAGAATGCTGGTGAGAGGCCAAGGGAGAAAAGAGATCTGAAGCCCAGAAGCAGAGCTGGCAGGCTTGCTCATTATTTGACACGAGGATGAGACAGACAGCAGGGCTAAGGATGACACGTGGAGCTTTCCAGGGCCAGGACTGTGTGTCTTTTCCTTTCTATCTCACCCACACCCAGCAGAACACCTGGTCCAAATGCTCCCTTTCCTCTAAATCCAAACCTCCTTTTCCACACTTCCTCCTCTAGCCCGCTCCCTAAGGATTCCCTTTTATTCTCTTTATTTATTTTCCCTTCCTGAATACAGAGCCTACAAAGTCTTTTTCTTCCTTTTTTAAATGTGATTCCTATAAAATCCTGTAAGATTTTAGGTGATGGTAGGGAAGGTTCAGAGAAGGGATGTGCTCTTTGACCCTTCCAACTCGAGACTACTTGGGGGCCTTGGCCAATAATTGAGCCTATCAGACTCCTTTGTGCTTCAAGACCACCCAGACCCAGAATAGGTGGCTGTTATTTATCAAGGCCACCAAGACCAGGATGCGGGCCAATGAAAACGGCAGTGTCTCTAGGTGGAAAGGGCTCAAGCATGGGAGTTGGGAGGCCTTTGGGATCCACACTTCTATTGCTTCCTGGCATGACGTTGGACAACACCCACCGTCTTTGAGCCCTGTCCTCATTTGGAGAATGTGGGCAATGAAGCCAACCTGCCTTCCCCTTAATTCCATATGGCTACTGTGAGATTCAAATGAGGCAATGCTCGTGAACATTCTTGGCAATGGACAAGGTTATGCAAAATGACCACCCCATTTCCTACTCTCTCAGGCCCAGAATCCTGATGGCCTTGGCCTACATTTATCGGAAGATGACTGTGTGGTCAACTTCGTGGGTTCCTCATCCCCAGCAGGAGCTTAAATGTAGGTGCCCCTCAGGCTTACGTCTCTTCCTGCTCTGCACACTCACCCAGGGAATCTCAGCTCACACCTGTGCACAGATGAATCCCAAATCTGTTTCCATCTCAGATCCCTCCCGCATGCAGCCAGCACCTGGGGGCGGTCTCCACTAGCATGGCAGACAAGCCCCTCAAGTTCACCATGTCCAGACTGAACTCACCCCTCCCCCAACCTGCTCCTGGTCCTGAGGGACACTCAGTGGGGGACACCATTGGCCTAGTCATCCACCCAGAAACCTGGGCACCATCCTGACGTCTTGCTCTCCCTCCTGTCATCCACCAGATTCTGAAAATTCTCCTTCCTCAATCTCCCACAGGTCCAGTCACCCTCTCCATCCTGCACTGCAGCCCAGGCCCCTGCCAGGCCCCGAAAGCCTCTAGCCGTGTCTCCCTGTCTGTGCTCTTGTCCACTCCCCTGACCCAGCACTTTCCCTCCATTCCTGCATGAGCTTTCTTCCTCTCTGTTTTCTGATTTATTCCCTTTTATGCTCCAGAGCCCTCCTCCTTTCCCACTCCTATCACTCTAATGTGTTTTAATGGACATTTTCAGTTTGCAAGATGCAACCTTGCAAGATGCAACTTCTTTTGTGCATATGTTTTATATAGTTTTTTCCCTCGGCACTAGGTTTTAGGTCCCATCCATGGTGCTACATGTACCCCTACTGCCCCTAACTGCTGCGTGGGACTCCAGAGTGCCCATTCACTTCCCGAAGATGGGTCCTCAGGCTGCCTCCTCTGCCTTGAACCACAGATAACACTAAGACTTCCTCATACGTCTCCCCTTATGGACCTATGGGAATATTTCCCTGACACGTGTGCCCACGAGTGGAATTGCTGAGTTACGGGCATGCATAAACCTAATATGACTGAAGAGTGGCAGATTCCTGTCCAGAATGGTTACCATCTGCCCTCCTATCAGCAGTGCCTGTATGCACACGAGGAGGGAGCTTTCTAAAGCAGACACCTGCCCACATCTCCCCACTGCTTGCCTCTCCCCTTCCCACCATGCCTTCCCAGACTCTGAAGTCTTCCTCCTTAACACAGCCTCCAAGGCCATACTGACCCAGCTCTTGTCCTCCTCTTCCTTCCCGCTCTGGGCTCCAGGGCACCTGTGTATCTGTAGTTGGTTGGTTCTTAGTCCCATGTGCCCTGCTCTTCTCCATACACGCCTGTCGTATGGTCATCTTTCCGACCCCCCTGGAGGGGACGTCTCTTCTCTGGGAAGCCTTCCCTGACACTCTGACCCCCAGCTGGCTGATGTACGTCCTCTGGACTTCACAGCCCCTATGCTGCCGCTCAGCACAGCATTGACCTGCTGGGCTGTTCGTGTCTTTATATGTCTCTGATACTTCCACTAGGCCAAAGTTTCTCAACCTGAGCACTTCTGACAATTTGAGATGGACGAGTCTTTGCTGTAGGGCTGCCCTGTTCACTGTAGGATGGTTCGCAGCATCCCTGGCCTCTACCCGCTAATGACAATAATATTCCCACCCCAAGTTGTAACAACCAAAAATGTCTTCAGACCTGGCCAAAATCACCCCCAGTTGAGAACCACTGCATCAGACTATGAACTGCCCAGGGCCTGGGGCTGGGACTCATTCACATCTGTATCTCTGGCACCCAGAGCAGGCCTGGCCCAGGTTAGGTGCTCAGTAAATATTGCCCGAATTGCAATATTTACTGAGTGGTGGCTAATTGCTGGGCAAAGACTTTGCTGGGCAAAGACTGGAGGGTGAGACTCAGAGATCAGGATTCTGGGATATGCATGATATCATGGGGTGGAGGGGGTTCTCTTTTCCTCCTCCAAAGGCTACCCAAATCATCATCTCCTTTTGTTCTTATTCTCTCCCTGCGAGGGAGGGGAACCTGAGACATCTAGCAGACTTACTGTGTGGCCTTGAGCAAGCCATACCACCTCTCTGAGCCTCAGCCTCCCCACTTATAATATGTGGACAGGACAGACTATGTCCATCTGTAAATGTTGACTGACTCAATGATTAAGGCCATGCTCATCTCATAGGAAACATTCCGTGAGGAGAGGCAAAACACGTGGCATTTATAGTGAGCATGGCTGGGGCCATGGCCACCTCCGAGGAGGGCTGGGGGCTCAGGGACATCACTGCTTCAAGGACATCTTCAAGGAACCCAGCACCTGCGTGATCCAGGAGCGCCGCTGGTGGGAAGTGGGCAGGTTCTCACAGCTAGGGCTCCAGCGGTGCATGGTAGCCAGGTCACACGCCCGAGAGTCCCCATGTAGCAGTGGCCAAGAGTCCCGCCAGCAGCTGGCCAGGATGCTGTCCTGGGCCTGAGCCGCGTAGATGCACACTGATGCTTCTGGGTCGTGTCTCAAGTTTTCCAGAGCTGAGTTATGGGGAGGAGAGAAGTCGCTTGTTAAGACCAGGTCCATCCATGAGACTCACACCTCAGCCTTCTCCCTTCATGCCTTGGCTTTAGCACTCTGCTCAGCATACCCTCATCTCCCAGCTCTGCAAATTGTTCATGCCTTTTGAAGCCTGAATCAAAACGTGCGTTCTCCGGGAAGCCTTCTTGGACGACCCCAGCCTACCTTCATGCTCCCATCAGCTTCCCCAGTTACAAAATTTACGTGCTCCCTTAAGAGTCTGAACTACATGCTCCACACTAAATGGTTTTTGGTCTTATTTTCTGAGCCTCGTTTCCTGGACCATAGGCTCCCCTAGGGTGGGGTTGTGTGTCTGTGTCTTGGTGACTCCACAGTACTTAACATGTACTTGCCTGGGTCAATACCAGCACAGTTGGACTGAGCTAAAACCCCTGGCCTTGGGACACAACCCTTCCCTTTCCCATTACCCACTGTGAGCCTACTCGTTCCCTCACTGGCCCCTGAAATCTCACCAACGCAGGGCAGGACTTACCGGCTTTAACTTCATTCAGATGATCTTCCGTCATGATGCTTTCCATGCAGGGGACCAGGGACCCTTGAGCATAATCTGAGAGGTGAGTGCCTCCACCTCCTGACTCCGACCCCCACCTTTGGACCAGACCCCCTCAGAAAAGCTCTCCCTACCCTCTTCCAGCCCCACAAGTAAGGACACAAAAAGAGAACTTTGTCTTGACCTGGGACAGATTCCCTACGACACAGGTTCCTAGGAGAGGTGGCAGGTCCAGCAGGCAGGGGTGGCACCAGGACAGGAGCAGGAGCTGGGCGGCAGCTGACTCTGAGAGGTGGCCCTAGGTGGTCTCTTCCCCAGGCTGGTCCTTAGTGTCCCTCCTCCAGGGAGTTTGAGCCACAGTAACAGGAAGAGTACCAAGTGCCTCGCATACCTTCCGGGCAGGTGGTTGGTGGGGCCCCGGGAGGGGCTGAGACTCAGCTCCTCGGCCACACTGCTCAGCCCTACCCTGCTCCCAGCCTGCATGCCGAGCTCCTAAAGTACCTGTGGATCCGTGAATGAGCCGGACCTCTCAAGAGGCCCTTCCCACATTTCTGTGCCTGGCTAATTCCTATTTGTCCTTGAATATTCAGTTTAACACAGTCGCTCCTCCAGGAAATTTTTCCTGACCCTGCCCCCAAGCTAGTTAAACGCCTCTCTGGGTTCCCAGACTCTCTGAGTTTCTCTCTACTTGTATATACTGTGTTGTATTTTACTTGTGATTTGTGAACATCTCCCACCAGACCAGGGGTTTCTTCAGCTTAGATCCACTGGGGACGGGGGAGTAGAAAGGATGGTCTCTGAGTGTATGCTTATATGCATTTTTCTAGGGAAAGTGCTCATAACTTTCTTCAGGGTCTCACAAAAGATCCATAACCCGCAAGAGGTTAGGAATCAAAACACCACGCTAGGAGCTGTTTGCGGGCAGATGCAGGTGCTACCCAGCTTTCTTTTCCCAGCACAGGCCCTGACACAGAGAAGACTCCCAGGGTGTTAAACACCAACATTTTTAGAAGTGATTAATTTGGAGTGAGATTTTAGAGAAGTCTTAAGAAATAATGTCACTCTGTGTGAGAAGATGTCCCTGAGCCGGTCCCCACAGCCTGAGGGATTGCCCGCCCTGCCCCCTGTCCTGGGCATCACTCATATGTCCCGGAGCTGATCACGTTAAGAGCCACCCCTACACCTCCCCACCCCCAAACATCAGCATCACCTCCTGAAAAGTTCTGTGTTTCTCTAGGCTAAGCGCAGTGCCTGAGACAGAGAAGAGGATCAATCAATGTTTGCGGCATAAGTCAATGAATGCATGCATGGACGACAGGATGGATGAAAAACTGCAAGTGAATTGGGCGAAGGTACTAAAAGAAACATCGCTTTACAAGGTGGAGGGCTGGGAACATTATCCTCTCCAAGCCTCTCTGCAGTAGGGTCTCCTGATCCTTGAAGGGTGTGTGGATATTTCAGGGAGCGGAGGGGAGGGGGGTAGCTGAGAGAAGAAAGCATGCCATCAGAAGGGTCCTATGGGGGGACCCTGAGTGAGGGGAATCTATGGTTTTTCCCCCAGAAAGGCAGAGGTCGGGACTGTGGAAAGAAGGATGAAGGTGACTAACACTGAGGGAGCACCTTTATCTGCCAGTGTTCACACACGCAAAAAATATTCTCATCCGGTCCGTGAAGTAGGAGTTGATTCCCATCTTACCGATGATCTTACAGATCTTACAGAGGAGCCTCAGTGGGAGTAAATGACTCAGTTGGGGTCACACAGAAAGGGGATCATGGAGCTGAGATCCTAGCTCACTTTTCCACTGTGCAGCTTGGCGCCTCCTGCCGAGGTCAACAGCAAGCTCCTGCTGGGCCTGGACCCCACCGTACTCAGGGGGGATGCAGCACTTCTGCGTACAGATGCCAAGGTTGTGACCTTGGCTCACTTCCCAAGCAGTGATCTCAGAGGAGGGGACACCTTTCTAATTTATACCAAGGCCGTCTGCTGGCCAAGACTTGCACCCAAGGGGAGGCATCCACCCAGTGCCAGAAGGGCCGCAGCTTCCTTCCAAGGGGAGGAAGCAGTAGGACTAGTTCTGCTAGGGCAGGTTACCTATGAACATGACCGAGGACTTCCGGAGGGAGGCCCTGGAACTCTTGGTGTACTCCAGGCTCTGGCTGAGGAATGTGAAGGCACTGTCTCGATGGGTGTCCACCTGGGACAAAGAGAGACCTGAGAGTGCTGGGCCCTCAGAGGGACTACCCATCCACCCCTCCCAAAGCTAGGAACGGGGACCATGTCAGGCAGTCGGGTCCTGGCTCCTTGCCTCCTAAACATCTCTGCTACCCATTCTGGACTCTCCCAGAGGCCAGGCCTCATGTTCTCTTAGCTGATTGCAACAGTCATATCACTGGTCCTCCTGCCTTGGTTGTCTCTTCTTCCAATCCACCCACCTGCTACAGCCGGAAGGTAAGTTCTAAAATGCAAGTCCAGGGACTTCCCTGGTGGCACAGTGGTTAAGAATCTGCCTGCCAATGCAGGGGACATGGGTTCAAGCCCTGGTCTGGGAAGATCCCACATGCTGCAGAGCAACTAAGCCCATGCACCACAACTACTGAGCCTGTGCTCTAGAGCCCTCGAGCCACAACTACTGAGCCCACGTGCCACAACTACTAAAGCCCGTGTGCCTAGAGCCCATGCTCCGCAGCAAGAGAAGCCACCACAAAGAGAAGCCCGCACACCGCAATGAAGAGTAGCCCCCGCTCGCCGCAACTAGAGAAAGCCCGCACACAGCAATGAAGACCCAACACAGCCAAAAATAAATTAAAAATAAATAAATATATATATTTAAAAAAATAAAATAAATGCAAGTCCAGCCAGAGCTGAGAATGGACATGGCATGCGAGGGACATGACTAAGGAGACAGGTTTGACCAAGGTAAAGGATTCAAATTACAGAGCAGTGGGGAATAAACTAGAGATTTAGGAGGGTCTTAAAAGTCCTTAAAATCCAGATAGGAATAGGGCTTCCTTATGCATTAGAAAATACGAAGCCAGCACTCATTCTT
This sequence comes from Neophocaena asiaeorientalis asiaeorientalis, assembly GCF_003031525.2. Lineage (NCBI taxonomy): Eukaryota > Metazoa > Chordata > Mammalia > Artiodactyla > Phocoenidae > Neophocaena > Neophocaena asiaeorientalis. The sequence goes on along the minus strand of NW_020172632.1, from coordinate 7,054,611 downwards.
AATAGGGCAATGACAAAACAATGTTTTGGGCAAAATAGTCTGACAGTGATGTTCAGGTTGGGTGTGATCAAGTAGAAACTAGGGGGCAGGCAATCTGCTAAGAGACTGTTGAGGGAGATGAAGAGAAATCTTATCTGATCACCCTCCTGTTGACAATCTGCATGTCAGGGAGTAAACTCCTGGGCCTGGTGGGCAAATCAGTGTCGACTTCCATCACCACCTCCATGCACACCATGCTCCGGTCCCAGTCATGGCCCAGCTCTCCCCAGATCTGTACCTGGTACAAGCCATTGCTCCTGACTGGAGTGCCTTTCCCTCTTTCCTTCCTGATGAGTTCCCTCTCATTCTTTGGTGCTCAGCTCAGAAACCAGCTCCTCCCCAAAGCTTTCCACAAGCCTCAGGCAAAGCTGATCCCACCACTCTTGACATTTCCATAGCATGTTGCACAGCCTTTGTCATGGCATCTATGACATTGGCCTATAATTATTTATACCTATCTCCCCCACTGAATCTGGTGTTCCCCCAAAAGAAGGGGCCAGCTCACTCAGCTCAGAGTCCTCAGTACCCTGGACAGAGCTTGGCATGGCACAGGTGCCCAGAAAGTGTTGGATGAATGAATGACTAGGTTACGGACCCCTTCTTAAAGCTAAGGCTAGAGGTTGACCTTCATATGAGCAGAGCTGCTGATGCCTGGAGAGCAAAGAAGAGACTGAGAATCCGGAAGGGTTTAATGCAGAGGTCACAAGCTGGCAGCCCACAGGCCACAAGTGCCTGGCAGGGCAGCGGCCAGCACAGTGTTTTAAATAAGCTAAATTGATTGTTAATTAATATCTTATAAAAATCTAGATTTTCTTGTGAAACTGAAGGCCCTGGTGAGAGTGGGCTGCATGGTGAGCTGGAGCTCTCCACTTGTGCTTTCAACAGAGCCTGGGGGGACTTCCCTGGTGGTCCAGTGGGTAAGACTCTGCACTCCCAATGCAGGGGGCCCTGGTTCGATCCCTGGTTGGGGAACTAGATTCCGCATGCATGCCACAACTAAGAGTTTGCATGCCGCAACTAAGAAGCCCGCATGCCGCAACTAAAAGATCCTGCATACCACAACGAAGATTTCGCATGCTGCAACTAACACTTTGCGTGCCGTAACTAAGACCTGGCACAGTCTAAATAAATAAATATTTTTTTAAAAAAGGAAAAAAAATAAAACCAATGCTTAAAAAAAAACCAAAAAACAGAGCCTGGGCGCTCCAGGTTGTCACAGCCCTACCACCTCCACATCACTTATAATCATAATCTGCGCAGTCACAGATCATGGTAAGTATTTGAATTAGCGACCCTGGTCAAACACTTCCTCCAGGCCTTTTTCCCGCTGTAAAATGAGGTAAAATATTAGGCACTGGATTGCAGAGGTTTTGAGCATTGTTGATAACGGTTATGGTTGCAAAGTAACAATCTGTTACTTTGTATATTTTTGTTAGGTTGGTGGGAGAATGGGGATGCTGTAGGCCCCAGCCAGATCTCCCTTAGGGTGTAAAGGATTTATTCCCCCAGGTACAGATTGCTTTGGCAGAAGAGAACTGCTGGCCCAAAGTCATGTCTCTTCCCAGGCGGGCTGGCATCCAATGACAAGGCAATCCACAACCTCAAGACCTTCTTCAAGGGACAGAACCGGAAACTGACAGACGGCTCAGTCTATGTGGAAACCTGACCCCTAGTTCCAGTGTGAGGAATCTCAGCATAGTGTTGGCTGAGACTTCCCCTGAAACTACACTGCAGCTTGACTCTTCCCTCTGCCACTCCTGCTCTCTGCCCTTCCTTCCACAGGGACTGATCCCAAGGGCGCTCCCTAATAAACCTCCTGCATGCCAATCTCTGCCTCAGAGTCTGCATCCTGGGGGACGCGGCCCATAACAACAGGGAAGGTAGATGGGACTAGATGGCAAAGCTTCCCAAATTGTATGTGGAGGAACCAGGCTGCATCCTGCAGTGCAGGAGTTCACTGTATATATGGCTCTCTCCTACTGCAGGATGTTCTCAGGTGTTATCTCGAAAGGCAGTTCTGTGGTTAAATAACTTTGGGAAACCATGAATTAACCATGAAACATTTCCTCAGCACAGAACATCTCAGAGCTTTAATGTACCGATGGCACTGCAAATCCCCAAGAGGAAGATGACGATGCAGTATTTCCCAAACTTATTTGTCTTGGAACTTCTTTTCTCCCCTGTGGGGCATATCTTGTAGGACTGGTGTTGCAAAGAATACACACTAGGAATTACTGTTGTAGAAAAGGGAGCTAATGGAGCCCTTCAAGCAGGGATATAATATAGACAGACTGTGTTTTAACCACACCATTTTGGTGGCCTGAATGGGGAGTGGACTGGAGGGAATGAGATTCAAGGCTTGGGGACCCACTGGATGGCTGGACCAATGGCCCCGCTGAGAGACATCCATGACCTGAGCTAAGGGTAATGATAGTGGGGAGGGGGAGGGAAAGACAGACTCAGAGGTATTAAGGATATTTAAGATTGATCAAAGGTGAAGGTGAGGGAGAGGAATAAGCCTCAGTTAGTTTTAGGTTTCAGCTTTTGGGGATCTAGAGGAACAGAGCAGAACTGACATGGGATAGGCATAAGTTCAGAAGAGATGCTGAGCTTAAGGTGTGTGTGGTTCATTGGGGGAGATGTCGGTAAGCCATGGAGAGGGAACACCAGAAGTGGAGAGAGGAGTGAGAGACAAAGATGAACTTCCAGGAGCCAACGACTTGTAGGTGGTCATGGAATTGTCAGTAAGGATGCTCAGGTAAAAAGAAAAAAGAGGCAAGGAAAGAACCTGCCACCTCCAACACACTCATAGGGACCCACTGTAGTCTTGGAAGCACTCACAAGGTACTTGCAAATTTTGGCCACCATCTGCTGCTGGTTGTCCCAGGGCTTCCGACTGTAAGCTATTTTTGGCAATTCCCAAGCCATGAAGCAAGAACAGTGGAACAGGGTCTTCACACATTTCTGGGGGCCAACAGGAAGAGAACACCAGAGCTGTGGAATTCCAGGACAGCCGGAACGTGTTCCCCCCAAAAAACTGTATGAAACTGGATTTTGGAAAAGCAATTCCTATTTGAAACATGCAAGTAAAGTTGGCTGTTTTGAAGAGAAATACTGACATGGGTACCTTTGGTAAACAGATTCGGCCAGACATAAATAAACTGTCCGGTGATGGACCACCTGTGATTCTAGGTTGGGTTCAGGGCCATGCACACTCACCTGGCTCACCCTGGCATTGCTCTCTTGCATGGTCAGCAGCAGGGGCACCAAGGTGCTGATCATCTGCTCCTCCATGGCTGGGGTGCGGGGCGACCGCAGCTTCTGGACCACCTTGCCGTACAGGTTGATGCAGGAGGAGCGCACATCCTCTCGTGACTGGGGCAGATCCAGAGGCTCAGGCATGCTCCGTCTTCCAGGAGGCTGCCTGGGCCTCTGTGCCCCACATGGAGGCACATGGCCTTCCTTCCACTCATTCTGAGGGCCACTCCAGGCGCAAGTCACACAGAGACGGAAAACAGTGAAGGCCACCTGGTGGGCTGATCTGGGGCTGGCGTCTCCCTCAGCAAAGCCTAGGTCTGGAGCTCTGCCCACTCTTCCCAGCCAGGGCCCCCACTAGCCTAAAATGTGCCTTCGTGCCAAGTGGGAAAACGCCCCCCTCTGCTGCGACCAATCATAAAACACTGACCCCTCTAGGTGGACCAATCACACTGAGGCAAGTCTCTGGGGAAACTTGATGACGCAAAAAGACCTCCCTCTGTGAGAACTAATTAGAAAAGGAACGTTCTCTGTGCAAACCAGTTACAAAGAGACCAGGACCAGTCGGGACTAGTGCCCCTTCCCCTGGGCTGACTCGGCCTTGCACAGGTCCCAACAGGCTGTGGGAGCTACTGCAACTCCCAGAGCAGTAAAGAACTGCCCTCCGGGTGCCACCCCACCCCATCCTCCCACCCCCATGGGATTCCTTACGTCACTGAAGTGTGGCAGCAGGATCTGCAGCATCTCCACATAGACCGAGCTGTCCATCAGCTTCCGGTCCTGCCCCTTGAATATGATCTTGATGTTGTGGACCGCCTCCACCGCCAGCAGCCCATCCACACTCTTCAGACCCTTCACCATGGAGGGCAGGAGGGCCTGCACCTTGGTGGTCTGTGGAGAAGGAGCATTTGGGATGGAGGCTCCTATCTGTGCTAACAGGTGGGAGACCCAGCCTCTGATTCACTGAGATGAACTTGGTCAAGCAAGTCCCACCTCCAGGCCTTTGCTTACATTGTCCCACCTGCCTGGCATGCCCTCACTCAAGCTCCTGCTGTCCCCAAAGCCTTCTTTGGCCTCACTGACTCCTTCCTCGCCTGGATACCTGAGGCCCTTTGTTGTCTCCCCGCTTCTTGGCACTATATAGATGATACCATGCATTGTTAGCTAGCTTTCTGAGTCTATATCCTGTCCCTTTGTCCCTCTAAATCCTAAGATGCAAGAACAGTGCCTGGTAGAGAAAAACACAGCACTTTTAATAACACTAATGGGGCTTCCCTGGTGGCGCAGTGGTTGACAGTCCGCCTGCCGATGCAGGGGACACGGGTTCGTGCCCCGGTCCGGGAAGATCCCACATGCCACGGAGTGGCTGGGCCCGTGAGCCATGGCCACTGAGCCTGCGCGTCCGGAGCCTTTGCTCCACAACAGGAGAGGCTACAACGGTGAGAAGCCCGTGTACCACAAAAAAAAAAAAAAAAAAAAAAAAAAAAAGAATAAAGTATATAGGGAATTATTAAGTGATACCCATTTTACAGATGGGATAACTGAGGCAGAGACAGAAATGAGCTCTGATTCCAGCCACCGGTATTGGAGAGTCAAGGATGGCCAAGCTCCATCCTTCCTCCTGTCAGGGGTCTAGCTGGGTGGGCTCTCCCCTACCCTCCATTTACCTTTTCAGTCCTTCGGGCCAGGATGACCAGGCCTCGGATGGACAGCACCTTCATGATGGGGTCCTGGTGGCTCAGGCCTTCTGCCATCCGCCCCAGAGAGTATTCCTCAGGGATCCGTCGCACCTCCTCCATCTGGAGGAGCTGAGGAAGTAAGGGTAATTACTCCCTGGCTCAAGGGGTACCTCAGGCCCTGTTTGCCTCTGGGGCCTCATTCACACCTGCCTACCCTCTAGCCCACATTCTTACCACCAGCCAGCTTCTAACCAAGCTGCCCATCATTCACGGAATGACTCAGGCTGTTTTGTCCCCTCTGTGCGGGCAGAATTCCCTTCTGCCGGGGCTCTCACCTCCACTCTAGCCCCAGCTCACCACGCACAGCTCCATCCAAAACTCAGCCCCCCCTGAAGGCATGTTTGACAGTGTCCCCAGGCCTCGTCTAGGCTGACTGCCCCCTTCTCTGGGGCCCTGGGAGCCCTGAACATGGAAACCTTAGTGCCCCCATGTGCTTATGCATCTGCCTCCCGTATCCTATCCCACTGGCAGCTTCCTTAAGGACACAAACTGAGCCTTTCTCCTTGGGCGCCTGTTACCTGATACAAGCTCTGGGGTGAAGTGTGTACTCAGGTAACACTTGTTGCCTGAGTTCACATCCAACAAGAAATGGTTCCTTTCCTCCTTAGAATTGCCCTCCAGGACTTCCCTGGTGGTCCAGTGGTAAAGAATCCGCCTTACAATGCAGGGGACGTGGGTTCGATCCCTGGTCAGGGAACTAAGATCCCACATGCCACGGGGCAACTAAGCCCGTGCGCCACAAATACTGAGCTTGCACACCTCAACTAGAGAGCCCGTGTGCCACAAACTACAGAGCCCACGTGCCCTGGAGCCTGCGCACCACAAAAGAACGGCCCTCCTCCAGTGCCCCCAATTGCGGGATTAGCACAACCAGCTCCCCATTGTCCCAGCCCCAAACCAGGCATCACTCTCATCTCCTTCCTCTCCCTTGCCCCCCACCTCCAGCACCCAACCCGTCTTCAGTTCCTGCCTAGTCATCCTCATAAGCACTTCTCCCATCTGTTCCCTTGTCCTCCATCCACTGTGACTATTGAGACCCTGCGTCTTTGAAGAGAAGAGAGAGCTGGAGAGAGCGGGCAGGACAGTTGATGGGGTGGGGAGTGGGGGAGGCAGGAAAAGTGGGGCTCCACCTACCACCCACCCTCCACCCATCATACAGCACTGCTGCTCTGCACCAGTGTGCTGGCACTGTTCTAAGTGCTTTATGTGAACTCACCTAATCCCCATCAAAACCCTATGAGAAAAAAAAAAAAAAAAACCCTATGAGAGGTCAGAATGGGCATCATCAGAAAATCTGCAAACAATAAATGCTGGAGAGGGTGTGGAGGAAAGGGAACCCTCTTGCACTGTTGGTGGGAATGTAAATTGATAAAAAAAAAAAAAAAAAAAAAAAAAAAAAAAGGATAGTATTGGATTATAACCCAAAGAATCAAGTAAATATCCACGAGTCTTGTATTGCTATAAAAAAAATGACCAAATGAATACGTGAAAGTAGAAGGAACAACTCGTACAGAAGAATTCCAACTAATAATTGTAGGCTGAATGAAGGAAGTAGAAAAATCACCATTAGAAAACCACAGGAATAATGGCTCAAGGCAGGATCCATTGATGAATGCTAAAATTAGGGGGTAAAAGTTTAAGTTGCCTAGTTTCAAATATATTTCACATATATTTCTTACTTACAAAAGGATAGTGTTACCCTCACAGTCCCAACCGCCTTCACCAACTGATGAAAGTTAACATCATCAATAATAAGAAGTTAAAATAGAGGTCATGGGGCCCCTGACATGATGCCCTGAGAGGTCACATCACCTATACACGTTCTTCTCCTAAATGCGTAGCCTCAGTCTAATCATGGGAACACATGAGACAAAGCCAAATGGAAGGACGTTCTACAAAATACCTAGAGTTAGTCTTTCAGTGTGCCAAGGCCATGACAGACAAGATTAGAGGAGATGAAGGAGGTCCCATTAAGTCAACTAGTGTGCAAGGTGGGATCTGGAATGGATCCTGGAACAGAGAAAGGACATCAGTGGAAAACTGTGAAATCTGAGCAGTCTGTAGTTTATAGTATTGTACCCACGTCTTAGTTTTGATTATTGTACTATTTTTATGTAAGTTGTTATCGTCGGGGGTAGCTGGCTGTGGGATATATAGGAACTTTCTCATTATTTTTACAGCTCCTCTGTTACATCTAAAATTATTTCAAAATAAGAGTGAAACAATAAAAGATTTGCTTAAAAATAAATAAAAGATTTGCTTAAAAATAAAACACCTATGAGATGGGCAATTCATTATCCCTGTATTATAAGAAAGCAAGGCACAGACAGGTTCAGCAACTTGCCGAAGGTCACAGCTCCCTTGAGGACTTCACCCGCCATTGGAAGAAGCAAGCACACACACAGTCACAGCATGGGGGGCTGGGGGAGCCGGGGAGGGACATCTGAGCGCCATCAAAGCACCACTGTGAACATGGTGGGCCTGGCTCTGGCCAGGAGTGGGCCACCTCTTCTGGGGACCAGGAGAAGGACTGAAGCTGGGTGAGGACCCCTGCCACAGGGAGGGAGGGCTACTGCTCAGGGCTCCAGGGGAGCCCTGACCTTGGGAAAGGTTAAGCCTACTGTCCCTGACCTTGTGGACACGGGAGGTCCAACCTCCACCCCCCTCCCCAAGAGCCCCTGTGGCAGCCACTAACAGACAGAGAGAGGACCGCCTCTCCCACGAGGCTGACCAGGATAGAGGAGCCAGGCGGGCAGACCTGGTCTGAATCTCTCTGGACAACTTGAGCTGTGTGACCTTGAAAACTGCCTCTTACCTCGCCGACACATGAGCTTCACAATTCCTGGTTTTCAGGGCTGCTGTGCTGATGAGTGGGGTAGCAGATAAAAGAGGTCAGCGTGGTGTTTGGCATGTGGCAGCCCCTCAAGAAATGGCACTTTCCCTTTCCTCACCAGGGTCATGGGGGAAATTAGAAGTAGACCCAGCAGAGCTAAGGCTGTAACCCCGACTCCTGGCTCCAAGACACATTCTTGTCCTCCTGGAGGTGACATATTCTGCTGGTGCCTGCAGAGCCAGGCAAAGTGTTCACTTGGGTGCTCACTCATCCATCCTATCCCCACTTCTTGGGGGCCCTCTTGGGGCTGGGTTTAGGGATGCAACATAAACACAATGTAGTCCCTACTCCCTAAACTCACAGTCCACTGGAGAGGCAGAAAGGTGCAAGAAGTGCCGGGATTGCCATGCTGCCTTGTGTCCACCTGGCAATCTTTACTCAAGGCCCAGCTCAAATGGCACCTCTTCCAGGAAGCCTTCCTTAACCTTCCACTGTCTGAGCAGACAGTGAGCCTCTGAGCCCCACTGTACAGACCCTGGTGATAGCCCAGACCCACTGTGTGGCAGCCAGCAGGTCACAAGAGGAAGATGGGATGGTGGTTAAGAGAATGGGTTTTCCAAATGTCCATCGACCAATGAATGGAGAAACAACATGTGGTATGTACATACAATGGAATATTATTCAGACTTAAAAAAGAATGAAATTCTGACCTGCTTTACAACATGGATGAGCCTTGAAGACATTATATTAAGTGAAATAAGCAAAACAGACAAATATTGATGAATCCACTTATATGAAACCTAGAATAGGCAAATTCATAGAGACAGAAAGTAGAATGGTGGTTACAGGGGCTGAGGAAACGAGGGAGGGAGAGTTAGTGCTTAATGGGTACAGAGTTTCAGTTCGGGAAGGAAAATGAAAATCTTCTGAAGATGGATGGTGGTGATGGTTGCACAAAAGTGTGAATGCACTTAATGCCACTGAGCTGTACACTTAAAAATGGTTAAAATGGTAACTTTCATGAAATATATATTTTTTTACCACATACACAAGCACACACACAAAATGAAAGAGAGAGTGTACTTTAGAGCCCAGGTGTCTGGCTTTGAATCTTGGATCAGCCACTTGACGAGCTGTGTGGCCTTGGGAAAGTTACTTAAATCTGTGCCTTGGTTTCCTCCTCTAAACTAGGGGATGGAATAGTATATGCATCATGGGATTATTGTGAGGATTAAATGGATCGATATGTGTAAAGCTCTTAGAATGTGCCTAGAAGGTAGTAAGTGCTCAATAAACGTTGGCTATTGTTATTGGCAAGTCTTCCCTTCTGGGGTCAACCCTACCAACCTTCTCCTGACTCATCTCTCCCCAGTACCCACTCTAGTACCCCCATACACTCACTCAGCTTAGTTGTCACTTCCTCCAGGAAGGCCTCCCTGATGTTCCCCCACCCAACACATCCAAGACTTTTGTTCTCCCACCACAGCCTGAATTGCCCCCATCAGCACAGTACTACAGCACAAGTCACTCTGTAGTACCCTGTGTTATAATTGGGGTGTACTCTGTCTCCACTCCCATACCAAGAACTCCTTGAGAGCAAGGCAGAGTCAAATTCATATTTGTGTCTCCAATCTGGTACCTGGCACACAGAGGTGCCCAGCAAATGTTGGTGGTTGCCTGGGGCAAGGGGGAGTCTGGGAAGAATGGAATGGGGTGGAGGGGGTAGAAAGAAGAGGAGAGATGGGAGGGAAAAGGGAGAGAGAGCTACAAAGCCTTTGTACTCAAAAGAAATCATGTTCAGGAAAGACTCTAAAGTGTTAAGTACTTATTGCACAGAAGAAATGACCAGCAATGGGAACTGAAGCCTATGCTTAGGGGAAGGCCCGGGGGGACCCCTGCCCCACGCCCAGTGCCCAGTCTCTACCTCCACGAAGAAGGCAGTGGCGGTGATCTTGTGCTTCTCGTCGCCTCGCTCCAGGAGCGGGATGAGCAGATAGAGGATGCGGCACAGCTCCTGGCAGGAGTACTGCACCATGGCCCTGGGGGTGGGGGAACAGTGCCCTTAGGCTCTCCAGCCCCAGGGGCATGTGCTGGGTGGGGGCCTAGTCCCAACACTCAAAACTCTGGGAAAGCCCAAGTCACCTGTGTTCCTGCATCCCCAGGGTTTCCCGCCTGGACAGGATCTCAGAGACCATTTGATCTAACTGCTTCATTTTACAGATGGGAAAACTGAAGCCCAGAGTGGGAAAGTGACTTGCCTGAGAGCACAGAGCAAATCAGTAAGAAAGACAGGCTTAAGACCCCTGAGTGCACAGGACCACTCCAGCAGGAAGAGACAGGAAGGAAAGGGTGTGAGGACCCACTCACTAGGCACCAGGCAGCAGCCAGACACTTTCAAGTAGTTATTGCATTTGATCCTCACCATTACCCTTTGAGGTAGGTTACTGTTGTTAACCCGCTTCATGGATGAGGAAACAGAGGCTTTGAGTGTGAAATGCCCAAGGTCATAGAGCTGGAAAATGGTAGAGCTGGAGCCCCAACCCAGGGGTCTCCAGTCCAGCTGCCTCGTTCATTCTACTAAGCCAGTGGTTTTCAAAGTGCAGCCCCTGGGCTGCCCTGGTGGCGCAGTGGTTGAGAGTCCACCTGCCAATGCAGGGGACGTGGGTTCGTGCCCCGGTCCGGGAAGATCCCACATGCTGTGGAGCGGCTGGGCCCGTGAGCCATGGCCGCTGAGCCTGCGCGTCTGGAGCCTCTGCTCTGCAACGGGAGAGGCTGCAACAGTGAGAGACCCACGTACCGCAAAAAAAAAAAAACAAAACAAACAAACAAAATAAACCCGCAAAGTGTGGCCCCTGGACTAGCAGTATCAGCATCACCTGGGCACTTGTTAGAAATGCACATCCTCAGGCTCCCATCCCAGGCTAACCGAATCAGAAACTTTAGAGGTGGGGCCCAGCAATCAGTGTTCTAACGAGTCCCATAGATGATTCTGATGTACCCTCAAGTCTGCACTATGCTTCATTAATCAATGAGCCCAGGAAAGTGTGTCGGCCTAGAGTAGAGTCTGGAGTAACACAGCCTGGGTTCAAATTCTGGCCCTACCACTAGCTGTGTGACTTTGGGCAAGTCACTTAACTTCTCTGGGTCTCAGCTTCCTCATGGGTAACACTGGGAAAATAATAGTGCTATTTCAACGGTCATGGTGAGGGTTAAATCGAAGTCCATGAATGTATGGCTGTTTGCATGGTGCCTAGAGCATAGTAAGTGCTCAATAAATGCGGTTGTATCCTGAGACCCCTGGGGAGAGCACCATCCTGGACACTCAGCGTGCAGCGCTAAGAAGCAGACTCTTCCTGCAGGAGCCACATTAGTGAAATCAAGGTGCTGCCCCACCCTTCTCTTGACCCCATGGGAGGCTGTGTGTGGTTGGGGGGAAAAGCCCTGATCTGGGTCAGCAGGTCAATTCCAAGCCTTGCCACTTCCTGGTTGTGTGACCTTTGGTATATAACTGTCCCTCTCTGAACCTTGGCACCCTCCCCTGCAAAATGTGCATTAATAATCCCTGCCACCACCACCCCCAAAAAAATCCCTGCCCCACCAGTCAGCATGACGATAATAAAAGCTAACCTGTGTTGGACTCTTACTATAGTCAGGGGCTGTTCAAAGTACTTTAATCCTCACCCTAAATCTTGGAGGTGGGCCCTGTTATTATTTCCATACTACTGATGGGAAAACTGAGACACAGAGAAGGAAACGAACTTGCCCTGGGTCACACAGCTGGGAAGTGGTAAGCTGGGATTCAGACGCAGGTAGACCTGCTCCAAGGCCACACTATAAACTGCTCGGCTAGACCATAATTTCTGTATTAGCGTGGGAACTAAATTCATAATGTGGTGAGAAATGTGCTTTATAAATAACCTAAGTGCTCTGCAATGCCAGGTACTGCTATAACGACAGTTTGTAGAGTGTGTGCTATCTTTCACATCTGAATTGTCTACCCACTGAAGTAGATGATACTCTGCCAGTCTCAGAGGAGAGACGATGGAGTGAGGGAAGGGTCTTGTCCAGAGAGAAATGCAAACCCAGGCCTTTCCAAAGACCCTGAGGTCTCTCCCCTTCCTCCAACCCCTACCCTGGGGGTCGCCGGCCTCACCTGGCCAGCAGGGACACTCCACGGTGGTGGTTCTCCGCCTGCCCCATGAGCTCCCAGCCGCCCTGGTCCTCCAGAAAGGTAGCCTCATATGAGCAGCCCATCTTCAGCAGAAGGATTTTCACCACTTTGACCACCCAGCTGCCAAAACAAGGGGGCTGAGACCTCATATCACCCTGCCCCCAACAGGCCAGACCTCCCTCCACCCAAGTCTCTCCCACCGTCAGTTCCATCTGCCAGACAAATTTCCCTCCACAGCCTCAGCACACGGTATCGTCCTGTGACGAGATCCTATCTTGTCCTTACAACACACCTGTCAGGGTAGGAACTGCTTACCTCATTTCATTGGCAAGGAACCAAGTTGCCAGGAGGTTAAATTGGTTTAACCCAAAGTGCAAAGCACTGTTACAGGCCAGGACTCAAACCCAAAGTGTCCTGACTTCAAGCCCAGCTACACAACTGCTTGCCCTCTATCCCTCAAAGCACACTTTTCTGAGCATAACACGCAATAGAAACCAAAAAGGAAAAGACTGAGGAACTGGACTGCATAAAAATTTTAAAGTTCTGAATAGCAAACGACCATCAAATTGTTGCAGGTTAAGTGATAAACTGGAATACAAATGACAAAGAGTTAATGTCCTTAATATATAAAGAGCTCTTACAAACCAATAAGAAAAATTCCCAACAGTTCTATATAAAATTAGGCAAAGAACAAGAACAGGTTGCTGACAGAAAAGGAAACAGAAATGGCATTTAAACCTCAACCACATTCATAATAAGAGAAATACAAACTAAAATTACAGCAAAATACCATTTTTTTCAACTTTCAGATTGGCAAAGATGAGAATGTGCTGGCAAGCCTGTGGAGAAATAAATAGTGTCATATACTACTGGCGGTGGTGTCCTCTGTGGGAGGCAATTTGGCAAACTGGGTGCTTTAGGAGGTCCTTCATTTTCCCTTCACTCACTGGTCAAGAACTTTTTCCACCACATATTCCTATTCCACCATAATATTTAAATACAGAAACCTTCTGATGCACCCATTCTACTTTCAGGAACTCATCCTACATATACAATCACATGTAAGTATTAAGACATAAACAGCCTCACTTACTGCAGCATTGTTTCTAATTGCAAAATGCTGTGAAGCACCTAAATCGAGAGGATCCTTGTTAAGTAAATGATGGTATATTGGAATCTACACAGAGGGATATTATGTGGCTGTTAAAAATAATGAGGCAGCTCTATATGTAATGATCTCAGAGATATGGTATACAATAAAAGCAAAAATATATAACTGTGTAAGGTCCACTACCATTGGTATAAAAGTAGAGAATGAAAACACGTGGGCTTAGCCCTACATCAACCCCCTCTGAAGGGCAAGAAAGAACCTGGGGTTCTTAGTCATCTTAGGGCAGATGACTGGGGTAAAGAGAGGAACAGAGACTCCCTTTTAATGCCTTTTGAGATTTTTACCTGTGTGCCTATATTACCTGTTCCAATTAGTAAATAAAAATCAAAATGGTTCGGCCTTGGGTACAAATCTAATACAAATAATGTCTCTAGGGAGGGAGGAGGAAAACCGAAATGGCGAGCTCCTTGGGGGAAGCTGATTCTTCCCTGCCATTCAGCACTAAGCAGAGGACATGCCCTGCAGGTGCTCACAAACAGTTGTTGAACACATGCTTGGCTCTCTCATAAAAATGTGCACCTGAGGACTTCCCTGGTGGTGCAGCGGTTAAGAATCCGCCTGCCAATGCAGGGGACATGGGATCAAGCCCTGATCCAGGAAGATCCCACATGCCACGGAGCAACTAAGCCCGGAGGCCACAACTACTGAGCCCGCGCTCTAGAGCCCGCAAGCCAGGACTACTGAAGCCCATACACCTACAGCCCGTGCACCACAAGAGAAAAGAGTAGCCCCCGGTCACCACAACTAGAGAAAGCCCGCACACAGCAACGAAGACCCATCGCAGCCAAAAATAAATAATAAATTAAAAAAGAAAAAAAAGTGCACGTCTGTTTTCTCTTCTAGTCCCAAAGCTAATTTCTACTGATCAATTGCCCTAAAGACTTTCGGAAAGGCCCTTGCTGGTGGCCCTCCCCCTACTGCCGGGGACAGTAGGAACATACCATACAGGCATGAAACCAGAGGGCTGTCCGTCTTTCTTGGCGTCCTTGCAGGAAACCACGTGGCCAGGCAGGTTGAGGCCGATGTGGTAATGGACTTGAATGAGCAGGGCCAGGAGCAGCTGGGGGTAGATGCGCCTCACGTGGCCCATGCAGCTGTTGACGGACAGGAGCTCACAGAGGCCGCTGGCTGCCTGGTGGGGCAGGGGGCGGGGTCTGTTAGATGTCCCAGCACTCCTGGCAGGGCTTAGACTGCTTCTCTAGGAGGCTGGCTCTGGATCTTTGCTCTTCTCTGGCCCAACTTGGGCAAGCCCAGATTCCCCCCCAACTACCACACCCCGACTCTTGGCTCTCTGGGTGAGCCCTGCCCCAGGAAAATCACAGTGACCCTTTGCCTTTGACACACCCCTGGAAGAATCATGGTGGGAGGATCTCTTCCCACATTTGTGAGGTAGAGTCTTCATCCCACTGTGCAGGGGAGGAGACAAGCTCAGAGGGGTGAAGAGACTTGCCCAAGGTCACCCAGCCTCCCGGGGGCAGAGCTGGGACTTGAAGCCAGGTTTTCAGATTATGCGCTGTAGTGAGCCCTGCCTCTTTCTGGTTCATAACACAGGCACACAGACGGTGAGGGGGACACCAGTTGCCTCTTGGTTGAGGGCCGTTAAACTAGGCTGCCCTCACTGCCTCCTCTGAATGACATGAGAATACACCAACACACAGTGTTCAGAGGAGGAGTGCATGAATGCCTAAACCAGGGAAGGAATGGGTGCTGGTGCCCTAGTCATGGAACTCAGTGCTGGGGGAGAGAGGCAGAGAGATCCAGTGGTAAGGCACGGGATTCCGGGGCAGGAGATCTGAGTCCTGGCACCACCACTCACTAGCTGTGTGACCTTACATGAGACGTGGAATGTCTCTGAGCATCAGTGTCTTCCTCCGTAAAGGGATAACACCACTCGCTCCTCTTTATTTGCTTCCCTCCACCAGCTTGTCTTGCTCTCTGCTGAATCCCCAGAACTTATGAGTATGCCTGGCACATAGTAGGTGCTCAAAACCTGTTAAATAAATTGATCAATCCAACAAAAAATTTTTGAGTCTATTGTGTGCCAGGTGTATGTTGGACTTGGAGGATATCAGGCTCAGGCACTGAATTCATGCATCTCACTGATTACCCAAATGACACCCCCCTACACACACACACACACACAGTATTGTTAAATCACAGCTGGGGTAAACTCTCCCAAGATAAAGTATGTGAAGCAAAGTATAATATGCACCAATTTGATCTGGTCAGAGAAATCAGGGAGGGCTTCCCTGAGGAGGTGATAAGAGCTAAGGGTTGAGCAGAAGTTAACTTGGTGGATAGCAGTCTAGGCAGAGGAAACAGCATGTGCAAAGGCCCTGTGACAGAAGATAGCAGTGTTTAAGAAGATCTGACAGGGAACTTCCCTGGTGGCACAGTGAATAAGACTCCACGCTCCCAATGCAGGGGGTCCAGCTTACATCTCTGGTCAGGGAACTAGATCCCACATGTATGCCACACTAAGATGCCCGCCTGCTGCAACTAAGACCCGGCGCAACCAAATAAATAAATATTTAAAAAAGAAGAAGAATGCGAAGATCTGACAAAGAACAACGAGGTTGGACCCATGCAAGCAAGAGGATCACGGTGAGGGGTGAGGGCACGAGGCCGATGAGGGGTGCAGGGCCTTGTAGCACACAGGTAGGAGCGCTGTGTTACTCTCAAGGGCTATGGGAAGCCATTGAGAGGGTTGAGAAGAGCAGATGTGCATTTCTCAAAGATTTTTTTAGCTGTAGTACAGATTGGAGGGGCTGGAGTGGAAGCAAGGAGATGAGTGGGGGTATTATCCAGCTGGCTAGGACCAGGGGGTTGGTGACAGAAGCAGAGAGAAATCTGTCTCTCCACTCAGCCCTGTTCCTGCAGTCAGAGCCCTTTCCCTCCGTGTTCCCAGGGCCGACCTCTGAGACTGGCAGCAGAAGCACTTAAACATTTTATGTTGCTAAATGAGTGAACGAGTTACCTCGTTTAATTTTCCCAACTGCCATACGAGGTGGATACTATTATTTCCATTTACAGAGGCAGAGAGTGAGCCTCAGGGAGGTGAAGTGACTTGCTCAGGTTACAAAACCTGAGCAAAGCCAGGCCTCAGACTAAGGTCTGCGAGTCCCAGGTCATTCTGTGTCCACTGTTCCAGGCTGCTGCCGTCACTGTAAGTAACAGTACTATTGTCGTCCAGTGGATCACAAACGAGAGCCCAGAGACAGACTTGCTCAAGGCCACACAGTTAGTTCCTGGAAGAGCAGGGAACTAGAAGATGGGTGTGCAGAACTCAGGGGGAGGGGAGGAGGGCGGAGGAGGGGATGGGGCAGTGATGGAGCGGCGTGGGGTGTCCTCACCGCTAGGGGCACGATGGAGGCCCGGCCCTTCTTGGTAACAGGCTTTTCCTTCAGGCTGGTCAGGAGCAGATCCAGGAGATCTCGGACGTCACAGCTGGGCTTGCGGAGTATCAGCTGCCTCCACATCTCTGCTCCATTGCTGGGGGGTCAAGGGTGGGGATGGTTAGTGGGGACCAGGGCAGTGGGGCACACCCTGCCACCCAATTGTTTGGGGAGGGTGAAGGGAAGGTGCCTTTGAAATGGCATCCATGGACATACCAGAAAATTTCTGGAATGGACAAGAAAACGCTCCCTAAGAGGCGGGGGGCTAACAATTATCGAAAACCCTATGACTCAAGTACTTACTTTACCAGGTGCTTTGCATACAATTTATTACTTCAGCAAATCTTGAGCATCTGCTGTCTGCCAGCAGACGTGAGCAAGATAGTCAAGGTACTCAAGGTCACTGGATTCTTACACTGACCCTCAAGGTGGGCTATTATTCTAATTTTACAGATGTGGAGTTAAGGCTCAGAGAGGTGAAATCACCGGTCCAAGAGTACACGGCTAATGAGCTACGGAGACCAGAAGTGACCAGGCCTGATGACTCCAAAGCCTGTGCCTGTTCTTCTATGCCAAGGAGCCCTTTGGGGCCTAGATCTTGCATTTGTCACATAATGTCAAGGAGGGCCCACTCCTGTCCCTTAGAAGGCAGTATACCAGGCAGGGGATAGCATCTGGGCCAGCAGGCACCAGCCTGTAGGCACTCCTATCGTGGGGAGGTGAAAATGCTGACAGGGCCAGTGCACTAAAGGGTTAACAAAACCCTTTCCCCCTTCTGCTTAAGATTTGAACCTTCCATTAACTTTCCAGCTCCGTTCCCCTGGAAACCTGATAAAGATAGTATGTCAACTATGTTGCTAGGCAACATTGCTTACGGTAAAAATGACCCAATTGGTAAATTGCGTCTGGGCTGGAGGAAATATAAATTAACTAGAAGGACCATTGGGGACGCTGTGGCATTGGGCTTCTCAGGGTGCAGTGACTCTTGTGACTGGGCTTGTCCCTGTGGGGATCCTGGAAGCAAAGTCTAGACAGTTATTGTAAGAGACACTAGTTCTTTTGAAGCCTGAGCCACTTAAGCCAGGGCAGCACCTACACCTTTCACCTGGGAGGACCAGGGCCAATACTAGATTGAGGAAAGTAAGGCATCCAGGGCACAACATTTAAGGAGGTCCTCCAATCAGGCAAGCACAGGAGTGGCAATTGAGAGCGAGGCCTCCTTAAATTTTGTCTCAGCTCTGTCTGGCCTGCTACACAGGCTGCTGTAAGGACTCTGCCCTGTCCTATGTCCTGAGTAACTGAGGTCAGGTATGGCCCTGGCAGTCTCGAGTCTGAATGTTTAGTGGCTCCAAGAAGAAAACTCCCTGGTTTCCAGTGAAGCCAGAAAGGGTTAAATTCTTCCAGGTGGGAGATGGGCGTGTGTCACCCCTGCACTGATCTTGGTTTCTATGAATGACACCAGCTCTCCTGGTTAGAAGCGCACCTCACTTGCACAGTTCTGCATCATTCTTTTCCATTCACTCTCAACCAACTCCCTTAAGATGTGGATCACACGCTTCTGCCTTGTTTTCATTCAAAGGTGTGGGAGCGTTTCCTGAGCTGGGAGACTGGAGCAGCCAGATTTGTCTCCCCTGCTCACGAGCTCGTCACCATCTGGCCACTGGCCCCTCTGCCCATCAGACCAGAGGTCCTTGAAGGCTGACAGCATGGAGCACAGGGCAGGCACTCAGCACGACCGGCTGCATTACTTGTCACGACCACCCATTTGGGGTGAGAATGGGGGGATTATTTCTTCCTTTTGCATTTGGGGGAAAACTCAAGCCCAGAGAGGGCAAGCAGGCTACTCAAGACCACAGAGCAACTGGAGGCAGAATCAGGACCAACACTCAGTCCTACTTTCATGGCATCATTGAAGCGCTCTGGGCTTGGAGTTGGTCAGATACGAGTTTAGGTCCTCATTCTGTTGCCTGTTCAGTAGGTGCCTAGGGCTAGAAAGCTTCCCATGAGCCTCAGTTTCCTTATCTATAGAATTGGGTTGTTACACTCGTGAGAAAACATACAAGTGTGCAGCACAGACACCTGGCAGTGCTCAGGAAGGACTTAACGGTTGTCACGAGCATCATAGATCATAGAAGAGGGACCACCTGGGAGGGCGAGGGGCTCCTCTGGTAGAAGAAGGGATTCCTAGCCCAGGAACAGGGCTATATCAACCCTCTGAAGTGTAGTGGCTGGAAGCCCCCCTCACTTGGTACCTGTCCAGTGGGAGGGGACACATGAGCAGGGCCACGACGACCTCGGTCATGAAGGAGCTGGCCAGGAGAGGGACGGGCAGCAGGGCCACCTCTCGGGCCCGTGGCTTCTGAATGTGGCTCAGGTGCACATAGATACCCTGCATGATTTCTGGAATCTGGGGTACAGCCAGGGTGGCCAGGAGCAGGCAGAGGGCCAAGTGGAGAAGCCAAGGGGGTGATGGGGGAGCAGGGAGACAGGAGGAGGAAGGAAGGGGGTGACAGGGTGTGGGGAGAGAGAGGGGAGAGGAGGGCGCAGAGGGAAGAAAAGGGGAGACGGGCAGACAAGAGCAGCCGCCCCTTCCCTGGGAGACAGCTTGTCTTTGCTGCCCTCCCCCACCCCACACTTGATAGTTGAGCTGTCTTTGGGGCCGATAAGCGAGTTCTTTCTCACCTGCAAGTTGGGAGCATCTGGAACTCAGCCACCACCAGCCCTGCCCTGCCTGAGGGATGAGTGGGCCCTGTGGGGTTTCCCAGCCCAGCCCCTACCCCCAGAGGGCCTTACCACCTCCAGTGCCCTGTGTCGGTACCGCTCCAGCACCGAGCTGAGTGTGACCTCCGAGGCCAGCTGCATCATTTCCCCCGAGTCCTTGCCCCAAGCCTCTGAGCCACATTTCAGCCCTTCCAGGGCCGCTAGCAGCAGGTCCTTTACCTGTTGGGGCCCCAGGAAGTCTCCAAATTCCTGAAACAAAGGCATGGAGATGCTGACACACATGGGCAGACCCAGAGCGAGCCGTACATGGACGCCCTAACACCACCAGACATATGCAGAGGACAGCAGGGGGCCATATACTCAGTGAATCCGTGAGTGTCAAACACTTTGAGGAGGAGCTCCAAAAGAAGGGGTGACATGGCCCCTGCCCCCAGAGCTGGTGACACAGCCCACGCACTGTGGCGCAGACCAGAGGGGTTGGGAACCCACAGGATGGGCCTGTGTTGTCAAGGAAAGCATGTAAAGGAACGTAAAGGGAATTGAGCCTGGAAGGATGGAAAGGGAGGAGGAAGCACTGGGGCAGGCTGGTACTGCCCCTCCTCCCTTGTCCCCATCGCCCCAGGAAGGCCCAGGGCTGTTGGGGAGTAGGTGGTCACCGTGATAACATGCAGAATGTTCTGGCACGGGCTGACAGGGTTGTAGGGGCCCAGGAAATGCTTGTTGTTCTCATACAGCTCCTTCTTATCGGTCTCTTCCTTATATCTGGCTCCTGCAAGCAAAGAACCTTTTCAGTGAGGCCTGACCACCTATTTTGTCTTTTAACTTTTTGTTAAACGTAGATGTAGCATGTGCCTAAATCATAGGTGACCAGCGGGGTCATTTTTCACGGTGAGCATGTCCTTGTAGTGGGCACCCAGGTCAAGAAACAGAACACGGTCAGCACCCCAGAAGACCCTCCGGTGCCCCCATTTCAGTCCACTATCCTCCTCCCCTACTCAGGGTAACCACTATTCTGACTCCTAAACCCGCAGATTCAATCTCCTTGCTGTTGGACTTTATATAAATGGACTCATACTGTATGTTATCCTTCATGTCTGGCTTTCACTCAACCTTATGTGGGTGAGATTCATCCACACCGCTGCAAGTTGCATGGGTTCACTCACTCCCAGTGCTGTATAATTTTCCATGGTATGAATATACTACAATTTATTGATCTGTCCTACTTCTGATGGATATTTGGGTTGTTTCCAGCTATTATGCATAGCGCTGATCTGAATGTTCTAACACGTCTAGTCCATGCCTTTCGGTGACTATAGGTACACATTTGTAGGCACATAGCTGGGATTGGAATTGTGTCCTAAGGTGGGTACGGGTTCAGCTTCAGGGGATATTGCCAAACAGTTTTCCACAGTGGGGACCAATTATGCCCCCACCAGCAGCGTGTGAGAGTTCCGTGGCTTCACATCTCACCAGTGAATTTTTCTGTTCCATTTTTGCCTTCCTGGTGTGTGTGTGGCAACACCTCTATTAAATTGCAATTCCCTTACCCCCGGTGTTCCCAATCCCCCTTTTCTGTTTTCTTCTTTTTTCTGTGATACTAATCATCGCTTGACTTACTATAGGTGTTACTCGTTTTTTTGTTCATTGTCTCCTGACAACAAGATAAGCTCAACTGGAGGATTATTGAATTCATCTTTTTTCTTCCGTGTCCCGAGTGCCTAGAATAGTACCTACATGTGTGGGCTCCTTATTTTCTGCTGAAGGAAACACGTTTCAGGAACATTTCCTGAGCCTAACTGTGGCCTGGAGTGGGTCCTACCTGGATGCCCCAGGGTGTGCGAGACACAGGCATAAGAAAGAGCCATTGAGGCGGAATAACATATGGACTAAGTATGCAGGTTGTTTGTAAAAGGAAGTAGATTGAGACCTGGAATCAGGCAGACCCAGATTCAAATCCTAGCTTTGCCGCTTCCTACAGTCAGGGGCCCTGGATAAACCATTCCACTCCTTGAGAAT
This sequence comes from Neophocaena asiaeorientalis asiaeorientalis, assembly GCF_003031525.2. Taxonomy (NCBI): domain Eukaryota; kingdom Metazoa; phylum Chordata; class Mammalia; order Artiodactyla; family Phocoenidae; genus Neophocaena; species Neophocaena asiaeorientalis. The sequence continues at coordinate 7,033,271 of NW_020172632.1, read as the reverse complement.
CTAACAGGGTGGGTTTGTCTTAGGGTCACCAGACAAAATACAAGATACCCAGTAAATGTGAATTTCAGATAAACAATTTTTAGTGAAAGTATGTCTCAAATATACCAAAAGGTATTTACCTTTTATCTGAAATTCAGATTTAACTGGGTGTCCTATATTTTTATTTGCTAAATCTGGCAATACTAATTTGGTGTATACTATTCCTGTCCCTAAGATTGATCATTAACGTGGCTTATATCACCTTCATCTATCACTCAGGAGGTCTGAGTGGTTCCTGGGCAGCAGGGGAAATCTCTTAGGGGCTAAATCTTTGCCCCAAATGCTAAAGAACAAGAGCAGGGACACCAGCCATATCCCCAAAGGTTGAAACTAATAAGATGATCCTTGTAGGGATGGGGAGAAAGGAAACTCTATTTGGCAAGTACCTATAATATGTGGAATGAGCTGGTCTTTTTACATATATGATCTCATTTAATCTTCCAAAAAGCTTGTGAGTTATATCCTATTGTGTCCTTTTTTACAAATGAGGAAATCTAGGCCTTGACAAGAAAAATACTTGCCTAAGATCACACAGCTAGGAAGGGCCAGAGCTAGGTCTTGTACCCAGGTCACTCTGCCTCCAGAGCCAGGGAAGTTTGAACAATGTGCCAAGGTTCTTTGGTTTGGAGCAGAGTTGGGACTCTGGAGAAAGGAAGGAGGCAAGTAACAGTTGATACTGCACACCTCTAGGTGCAGTCCCAGCTGGGTTTCTGTGGCAGCCCATACCATATCGCGAGCTCCCTGCAGCTGAATCCGGAGATGTACTCCCACCTACAGGTTTTAGCCACTCCAGATTCCAAGATAGGATCTGCTCTTTGTTCATTCATCCAATAAATATTCACTGAGCACCCACCATGTGCCAGGCCCAGGGCTAGATCTTGGGAATACGGTGGTGAACAAGACACAGACTCAAATGAACTTATAGTCTAGTGGGGGAAGACAGACCAAAACCCAGGACACTGGGGCTATTATGCGTGGGTGTACATGGTGGCATGGGAATGTGAAAACGAGTCACAAATTAAACTTGGAAGAATGAGGAGAAGCATACATAGAAGCATTGCTTAAGTCAAAACGGCTTTGTCACCTCTGTCTCCTAGTTCTGTGGGGACTAAGTCTTCACACTGATTTCCAGAACCCATTGGACTCTGTGTGGGTCTCTTCCATATCCCCCCAGTGCCTTGTTGCCATGGCTCCATTCAATTCCTAGGCTGAGTACCTGCTCAAAAGCCTTGTATTAGAGGCACTCCAAAGGGCTTACGTTTTTGAAGCTCCAAGATGGTGTAGAGGATGGTGATGCCGTCCAGAGCCTCCCGGCCAATCTCCTCATCAGGATCCCCGACGCGAATGATGAGCCTCCCCAGCAGAAGCCCCAGTGCCGGGAACCCCGAGGACATCTGTTTGTGTCATAATCTTAGGGATTGAGACTTATAGGTTTAATAAGGCTATACCGTAAATGGTGAACTGAGCTAGATGATCTGGCCCTGAGAGCTGAGGCCTCTGAGGATAGTGGGGACCACCTGGGAATCTCTGGATGGATGCACAGGCTCCCTCAGAGCTGGGAAGATTCTCCCTAGGAGTGCCCCTCCCCCCTCCCAGGGCCACTCACAAAGAAAGGCAGGGTCAGAAGCGTGTGGTTCAACACAGAGACATTGCTTTTCACAGCCCGTGCTCTCTCATGGGCCTTCCCAGAGTTCATCCAGGGCCCCAGAGGCTGTGGGGAAAAGGGCAAGACTCAGAGCTACAAGCTGGATGCCAGCGTCTACTGCCTGGACGGGCAGGCCAGCCTTCACCAATCATCAGGAAGCTTCTAGGGAGACAGCATAAAGACAACCCGCTGTAGCCCTCCTCCTTTTCTTAGAGCATGGGGAGACATGGGGTCCAGAAGCTGAGGACAGGACTGGGAGACCAGAGGAAGGACAAAGGTCAGTGAGGAGAGAGATGAAAGGTGGAGAGTCTCGAGGGTAGGAGAGAGAGACAGGAACAAGAATTTGGAAAGCAAGGATATGGAGACAGCTGTAGCAGGAGTATGGGGGATAGGGAGAGAGTGAAGGGGCAGGAGTTTGGGACGTAGCCTGTGAGAGGGGCAGGGAAGCAGAGACCTGGCACAAGATGACGTCCTGAAGTAAAATCACTCTTTCTGGGTCCAGCCCCCACCCCCAGATCTCCCGAGTCAATTCTCCATTGTCCTCCGCCTTTGCTCTCCTCCCGGCCTCTGTACCTCCAAGATGCTCTTCAGCCCAGCAGGAGTGGGGTCCTCAACAAAGAGGGCATTGAGAAGTGTCTGCAGGGCATCCAAGGTCTGACGGTAAAGTGTCTGTGGACAGGAGGAGGACCAAGCCACTAGGGAACCTCTGGAGCAGACCCCAGCCCTAGGTGACCCCTGGTGTGGGTCAGGGGAAGAAGGGGTACTCGGACCCAGGAGAGCTGCTTTCTTGTCCCGCCTCTGAGACTAACCTTGGTGTGTGATATTGGACAGATTACTTTCCCTCCATGGGTTACAGTTTCCTTATCGACAAATTGGTAATTATTATCTCTGCCCTCCTTGGCTTACAAGGGGAGGAATCAGAGGCCCCGCATTTACTGAAAATCTACCACGGGCCAGGTGCGTGCCTCGTGATTTGCACAACCATATCATTTTGTCCTCAAAGTGTTTTTCTCATTCTACCAATAAGGAGACACCTGTCCAAGGTCACAGAACAAGGAAGTTTCGGTTTGTGAGGGGCATGAGAAGATGGGTGGGAAAAAGCTCTGGAACCGTGAGAGCTAGGTCAACGGACGACCAGCGTGACTTATATTACTGTCTCTGGGGAAGTGTTCTGATTCTTTTTTCAATTACTACTCCTAGATCCAAATAGATTTTCTAAGTTGCCCCTTCCAGGAGCCATCTCTCTTCTGCCCGGTTGTTTCTTCCTTCCTCAGCCACACCACAGTCCTGAAATTATCTCAGGAGGGTGCCAGCATTACACACACACAAGGCTGAGCAGTGCTCTGAGACCCGCCCTCCCCTGCCTCCCCTCTTCCCACTGCTCTCCACATCTACCTTCCAGGTTGTCTCTGTCCAGGCTTCCTGAGTCTGTGCACACCAGGCTTACACCACCACCACCAAGCAAGCCTCATTCACCGACCACCTCCTCCTTCCCTCCCGTCTGGGGCCCATCACTGTGAAGCACTGCTCGCTTCACACCCAGCAGGGGGTCCCCCCTCTCCTTTGGGTCTTCTCTCAAGTGCACCACCTCCGGGACTCAGAACCTTCACGCTGGGGCTGGTCCGGCCCCCAGGGCTCTCTCACCTCACCCTCTGGGCTCCAGCCACACTGCCTCCTTATTGTCCTTGGTCACCATGTTCTCTCCGTCCTCGGGCTGCTCCCTCTGCCTGGCACACTCTTCCTTCTGCCATCCCCTTCAACTAGTTAGCTCTTCTGTAACCTCTCACCTCCAGCACCACGAGCCCTGACCCCCAACACACTCAGGCTCCGCCAATTCCAGGCTCTTCATAGTTTTCATAGCATCAAGTACTTCTCGCTTGCAACACGTACCACTGTTGTAATTTTGCATTTATTTGTGTGATACTTTGATAATCTGCCCTCAGCCCTACTGTATCCTTCCCTTGTACTTCTGGATTAGGCATCAGTTAATATTTGCTGAATGAAAGGATGCGTACAAGTGCCTCACCCAGAGCTGAAATCCCTCTCCCTAACCTCCCCCACTGACCCCATCCTACATGAAGGGTCGCCTCTGATCACTCCTCCTGGGACTATCTTGCAGGGGTTTGAAGATGCTCACGGGAGCCCCTTGAGGTTCCACTTCCAGGCCTCAGCCCCAACTCGCCCTGTCCTCAGGCCTTTTCCTCTCACTTCTGGCCATCTCCTGAGGCCATGCCAACGTCTCCCACATCCTCCTCATGGGGCAGAGCCCAAAGTAGACAGTGCTTCAGATGAGGGATTCTTTATTCTGCAGATTCATACATTCACCAAATGTTTATCGAGTGCCTACTCAGGCCAGGAGAGGGGAGGTGAACTGCCCAAGCTACTTGAGGAGCAGTGTGAACATCAAATCTACCTCCCAGGGGACTTCCCTGGTGGCACAGTGGTTAAGAATCCGCCTGCCAATGCAGGGGACACGGGTTCGAGCACTGGTCCGGGAAGATCCCACATGCCGCGGATCAGCTCAGTCGGTGCACCACAACTACCGAGCCTGAGCTCTAGAGCCTGTGAGCCACAACTACTGAGTCCACGTGCCACAACTACGGAAGCCCGCACACCTACAGCCCGTGCTCCGCAACAAGAGAAGCCACTGCAATGAGAAGCCCACGCATTGCTACGAAGAGTAGCCCCTGCTCGCTGCCTCTAGAGAAAGCCCGCGCGCAGCAACAAAGACCCAATGCAACCAAAAATAAATAAATAAAAAAATTTTTTAAATCTACCTCCCAGAACACCTTCCTTTCCCTGCTGGGAGTCCAGGAACGTGCCTCGTTCTGAGGACACCAGGCAGCCCCGAGACCCCACTGGGGAGGGCCCTGCCTCACCTGTATGGCCTCAGCCCTGTCTTCGTCTCTCTCCTGCATGGCCTGCACGGAGGGCAGGGAGAACACACTCTTCATGCACGTGTTCACCAGCTCCGACCGTTCCTGCACGCCCAGGACAAGCTGGGAATGACTGAGGAAGAGACAGAAAGCAAGGGCATGGAGCGAGGCGGGGTGCGGGGGGGTGGGCCTGGGGCTGGAGGCAGGAAGCGAAGGATTCAGGGCTGGCGTGAGGGCTGAGATTCAGATCCACAAAAGCGCGAGATTAGGAGGGTAGGAGGAGGGAAGTGGGGTGCAGGGCAGACAGCCCCAGCAGGCGCTGGGCAAAGAGAAGAGAAAAGGCTCGGGATTGGGCTGGGGCCCCACACAGCAGAGTGGCCCCAGAAGATACAGGTGGAGCCTGTGGGTAGAGGGAATGGGGAGGGGGTTCGGGGAAGGGGCCGGGGTCACCTCAGCTGGGTCAGGGTCTCCATGACTTGCTGGCGGACAGAGCTCAAGAGAGAATCCAGCGGCTCCTCCTGGATCTGCTTCTGGACAGGGGACCACGGAGGTGTCAATGAGGGCACAGGCCACCACAGACCACCAGGGCTGAGGCCATTCCTCCTCACGGAGCAGGCCGTGGCAGCCCCTCGGCGTGGGCAGCCTCCACAGCCTGCCTGGCCTCTAGTGGGGGGAGCCAGCTGACTGCTCAAGCCCTGTCCAGAGCCCTCAGGTCAAGGCCACCAAAAACGTGACAAGCCCTACCCTGCTGCACGCCCCCCATGTAGGGCTCCGGAAGAACTGTTTCAACAGCCCCACGGTGGGGAAGTATACCTAAACCGTGGACCGACCCAATGCAGAAAACACCACGCATGGCCCTCGAAAGTGGTCCGGTTGAATTCCTTTAAAATGTCCTTCTAATTCCTCACTTTTGATCTAGCACCAACGACGTGTAGGTGCTCAATTAACATTAATTAAATGGAAGTATCAAAGGCAAGGATTTTTTCTCTCTTTATAGCTAAATATAATTCTGGAAACTTCAGTGGTTATCCCAGCACAAACATTCTGGTGGTTAACTGAGAAGTGACTGTATTTAGCAAAGAGAAAAGGAACGTTCCTTCAGAGGTTCCCCATCAGAAGGAATTTTGGGAGAAATAATGTATAAAATAATAACGACTGCTCCCAGGTGCCTAAGGCTTTACAGTGAACTAACCTTTGGGTTCTGTCCTCCCAACAAACCAAGGACACAGGTTTTATCACAGTCATTTGTGAGGTATTAAGAGCGAGGCTCCGAGAGGGGAAGTGACTTGGCTGAGCTCCTCCAGGGTAGGTGGGGGGCAATTAGAGGTGGAGCCGAGACTCAAGCCCAAGTGTCTGTGCCTCGACTGTGCTCTGCCCATCGCACCCCACTCCAGCCTCATCAGTGGGTGGACTCAGGACGTCCGCCCCCTCCCCACCCGGATGTCACAGACCTCAAGTTGCTCACACACCGTCATCTTCTTCTCTTCTTCCACGTCCAGCACATCCTGGCTCTTCTGGAGGCTGAGGGCATTCTCGACCTCGGGGGCAGCAGAGGGCAAAGCCGCAGGGTGAGAGCCACACTGAACCCAGCCCTCAGGGGCTGTCCCTACACCCCCCCTTAGCCACCTGCCACCTGCAGGCAAGCCGGCCTGCTACTCCCCAGCTGCCAGCCCCCAGTGTCAGCTCAACACAAGTGAGAAACCACAGGGGAACTTGAGGGGGCTGAAGACTTGAGAAGATCGTGGTGGCAGCGGGGAGGTTGGGGATAATCCCTGTAGGCTAGCATTTGGGGGAGGACCAGATATCAGGGACTGCAAAGCATTCTCTCCTCTCCAAGCAAGGGAGAAGAGGCAGGAGCCAATGGGACAGAAAGGGTCCCAGCACCTCAAGCTGAAATGCCATCGTAAGTGATAAGAGCCTTCTAATATCTACCCTTCTTAAGGGCACACACTAGACGGATTAAGGTATTCTGCAACCTGAGACAGGGAAAACATTAACCAACATCTAATTAACCTATTAGTTCTCATTATCGTAAGGCAGAAGAAGAAAGAAACATGAAACAGATAAAATATATAGTAAAGGAAGCAAAACAAGAAAATCTAATGGACAGTGTGGTGGGTCAAAGATGCCACAAGCTCTTTCCCACCCCTCCCATCAAGAGAACAGGTTGCACGGCCTGGCCTGGGTGGGCCCCCTGCCTCCAGACTCTGTCCACCAACCAGGCTCACCCACACTCCGTGTGTCACACTCACAACCACCAGCCTGTCCAGTCTGCCCCCACTGGCCCTCACCAAGATCTGTAGATGCTGGCTTTCTCTGGCCTCCCGAGGCCTGCTGCATGGCTAAGACCTGGGTTGGGCTTGTGTCCTGAAAAAGGTCATATCTAGCTTTTCTCCCCACCCCACCCCCTTTTTTTTAATTTGGCCATGCCACACAGCTTGCAGGATCTTACTCCTCCGACCAGGGATCGAACCCTAGTCCTAACCACTGGACCACCAGGGAATTCCCTTTTCTTCCGCTTTTAGAAACCCTCTCACAATTCATTCCATGGTTTAAAAAACTGTTATCGAGCACCTAGGATATGCCAGGCACTGCTCTAGGTGCTAGGAACGCAGCTGGGAATAAGACAAACAAAAATCCCTGATTTATGGAGGATGCATCCCAGTGCGAGAGAATAACAAGAAACAAGATAAACTTATAAAGCCTGTTGTGTTCCAGATGATGAGTACCAAGGAGGAGAGAAGAGCCAGGCAGAGAAACAAGGAATGCTGGGGGTGGGGTGGGCGCGGGGGGAGAGGGCATCCCAGAAAAGTCAGGTGGGTGTTAGCAGGAAGCATACCAGAGCCACTTTGTTGCCATCCTCTCTCTGCCCTGGCACCTTCACCAGACATGAGGCTACTTCATCGAAGGCTCCTGCGGGTCATAGTTCCATTGAGGAGAGGAGAGGGAGGGTAAAGATATGGTGTAGCAGAGTCCCTTCCCACCTCCCCCACTGGGCCCCTCCAATCCTTACTCCGCCAGCAGCCAGACTGAGCTCCCATCCCTAAAAGCCTTCAGGGGCCCCATTTCACCCAGCATAAAGCAAGCATCCTCGTTAGTGCCTTCAAGGCCCTGCCAGGTCAGTCTCCCCTGCCCACCTCCCCAGCCTCACCTCCCCCTGCTCTCCCCTCGCTCACCATGCGCCCACCACACTGGCCTCCTTCCAGGCCCAGCAAGCTTCCCCCTCAGGGCCTTTGCACAGGTAGTTTCTTCTACCTGGGCTGCTCCACTGCCACACCCCCTTGCCCAGGTAGAGCCCCATCCTTCAGGTCTTTGCTTGCCTGCCACTCCTCAAAGAGGCCTCCCCTGACCTTCAGGCTAATGAAAGGCCCACTGTGACCCTCTTGTGCATCATTGTGTTCTCTTCTTTCAGTTGTTATCACAGTTTATAGTTAAACTCTTATTTGTTATAGTAGATACATGTCATTTTGTCAGCCCCAAAGTTCCTCATCTTTCTTCTGGTGAAAAAGCCTCTGTCTTCTATGTAGGCTACTCATTCCATACAGCTAGGTGAAGCTGCAAATCACACCCATCATCCCTCTTCAAATAAGGGTGGGCTTTACACCTGAAACCAATATAATATTGTCAATAAACAAACAAATGGAAAAAGGTGGACCTGGAACCCACGCTTGGCCAGTAAGAGAGTCCTGTGCCCCCAGACACAGTGATTGGTCCAGCTATGGGCTCTATTGGCTGAGCAGGGTCAATAGAGCCCTTGACTTAAGGGGGGCTGAGGGGAAGCCCAAGGAGAGAGACCCTGGAACTTCAGGGGTAACTTGGCCACCAGAGGCTACCAGAGGATGGAGTCAATAGTGAGAAGCAGAGACACCTCAATAGTAGTGAATAGAGCTAGCACCAAATCTTGGCTTCTAAGTACTAAAGGAACAAGTCTCCTTGGAGAAATGGCTGATTCTAGGACTTGGGCAGAGAAAGTGCAGGATGAGCCTGAGACATCTTGTATCAGAAAACAAGGAAGAGAGCCCAAGGAAGTATGGAAACACGTCAAAGAGATACAAAGCTTGCTCAAAACGGATTCCTTGGTTAAACTCGGGAAAGTTTGAGTATCACAATAAATGATGGTAGCAACAGATTATGGTCCATCGAGTAAACGCGGAAAACGTAAGTCCATACTAATATAAGTAAGTAAATAACTAAATTGAAAGTTTGATGAGGAATGGTATATTTACATAGTTTCAAAGTACCTCCTTAACATTTTTACATAATATTTATACATAATATTTACTAAAAAGGGGTAAATAATGACTTTACAGTGGAAAACCTTGGCAGCAACCGTTGTACTCAAGTGATCAAAGTGAACATCGCCAGTAATGGAGCAAATCAGAATCATACACCACCAGATAGGATGCAGTGAGGAAAACCAAGCATCACCTCTGTGCTATTCCTGCCAAAGATGTATGACATGAATCTGATCATGAAGACACATCAGATAAACCCAAAATGAGGCACGTCTTATAAAATAGCGGGCCTGTAATCTTCCAGTGTATCAGGCACATGACAGCCAAGGAAAGTCTGAGGGCTGGGGGAAACAAAACAGATGAGACAAAAAAGAGCAATGAATGATTCTGACCTGTATCGTTTTTTAATAAAGAACATTACTGGGACAATTGGTGACATTTGAATGGGGCCTGAGGATTAGATGGTAGCAGTGTATCAGTATTAATTTCCTGATTCTGATGGTTAACTTTTATCTTTTATTGTAAGAAACACATATTAAAATTCAAGATGGGTAGGATATCATTTGGCAACTTATTATCAAATTATTCAGAAAAAATTTTTATACTGTAAGTTCAACTTTTCTGCAAGTTTTTATTGTTTTAATTTTTTTTAAAGAATGAGGGATAAATAGAGGCATTTTCAGACAAAAATGGAAAGAGTCGGCCATCAGCAGAATTCACTAAAGCAAATTCTAAAGGATGCACTTTAGGCAAAAGGGAATTAATCCCAGATGGAAGGTCTGAGATGCAACAAGCAAGTAAGAAAAAGAGGTTAATATTTTGGTAAATATAAGAACATTAACTACATAAAATAATAATAATGTTTACAGGGTTAAGAAAAAGACAGAATTAATATACATTACCAGGAGAGCATATAAATTGGTGGTGAGGGGGAGATTAAGTGGGGTTAACATGTTTCTAAGTCTTAAACTGTCTGGGAGGAAGATAAATGCATTGATTAGTTGGACTTTGTCATAAATTAAATACGCACATTGTAACTTCTAGAGAATCACTAAAAGACTTAAAACAGTAACTTCCCCACAAGTAACAGAGAAAAGAGGGAGGAAGAAACACCCCCAAAACCAAAAAAGGAGTAAAAAAGAAATATAGAGCAAGCAGAACAAAGAATACAAACATAAGATGATAGCTATCAAGCTACCCATAATTGTAAATCAACTACACTTCAGTTTAAAATTAAAAAAATTTTTTTAACTCTCCATAATTACATTAAATATAAATGAACTATGGGTTGGAAAACACAGTTTATAAAGAAGACAATGCTACATAAATTGATTTACAAATTCAATGAAATTCCAATGAAAATCTAACAGATTTTTATTATATTTTATGGAAATAGACAAGCTGTTTTTAGAATCTGTATGGAAAAGTAAATCACCTAGAATAGACAATCTTGAGAAAGGACAAAGTCGGAGGACTTACAGTAATAAATATCAAGACTTACTCTAAAACACAGTAACTACGGCAATGGTTAAGGATAGACAAACAAAGGGACAGAAAGAGTCCAGAAATAAACCTACGCATATACAGTCACTTGACTTACCTCAAAGGTGACACTGCAGTTCAGTGGAGAAAGTAGGTCTTTTCAATAAATGGTCTGGAGCAATTAGATATCCATATGGGGGGAAAATGAGCCTTAAGTCCCTCTCTCACACTGTTTTCCAAAATTAATACATGATGCATTATAAATTTCATGTGAACAAAAAAACAGTAAGACTTCTTGCGGAAAATATGAGACTATTTTCACAACCTTTGGGTACACATATCTGGATTAGATCAATATAAAGAACTTCCACAAATCTATAAGAAAAAGACAACCCAAATTTTTTAAATGAGCAAAAGACTTGAACAGGCACTTCATAAAAAAGGATATACAGAGACTTCCCTGGTGGTCCAGGGGTTAAGAATCTGCCTTCCAATGCAACAGACGCAGGTTCGATCCCTGGTCAGGGAACAAAGATCCCACATGCTGCAGGGCAACTAAGCCTGAACACCATAACTACTGAGGCTGCAGGCCATAGCTAGAGAGCCTGTGCACCACAACTAGAGAGCCCGTATGCCACAACTAGAGAGCCTGCACACTCAGGAGCCCACATGCTACAGCTAGAGAGAAGCCTGCACGCTGCAACAAACAGCCTGTGCGCAGCAACTAAGACCCAACACAGCCAAAAATAAATAAATATATTCTTAAAAAGGATATACAAATTGACAATAATCATATTAAAAGATGCTTAACATCAGTAGTCATCAAAAAATGCAAATTAAAATCACACCAAAATATCATTAGACACCAAACAGAATGGCTAAAATTTTGAAAACTAACAATACCAAACGTTTGTGAGGATATGGAGTAGTTGGAACTCTCACAGGTGAGATGGTAAATTAATTCAACCACTTCTGAAAAATTGGCAATATCTACTAAAGCTAAACATATGCTTATGCTATGACCCAGAAATTCCTCTTCTAGATAAATAAATGTATCTGTGTACCAAAAGACATGTACGAAAATGTTCAAAGTAACTTTATTTATAATATCCAAAATGTAGAAAAAATCCTAATATCCATCAGCAAAGAATGGATAAACAAATTGTGGTATGTTCATAAGATGGAATACTGCAAAACAATCAAAAGAATCGACTATGATACACGCAACAATGTGGATGAATCTAAATGACATCATGGTGGGCTAAAGAAGCCAGAGTCAAAACAGCATATACTGTAGTATCCTATTGATAAGAAGTTCAGAAACAGGCAAAACTAGTCTATGGTGATACAAATCAGAATTGTTCCCTCTATGGCTGTTGTCAGCTGAGGGCAACTTGTGAGGGGGGATGTTACTACTAGCATCTACTGGGCAGAGACCAGGGATGCATCTTACAATGCATAGAACAGCTCCCCACGCACCCACACTCACACAACAAAGATCTATCTAACACAAAATGTCAATAGTGCCAAGACTGAGAAACCCTGCCCCAGAAGAAGGGGTATTGATTGGAAAGGATCACAAGGGAAGGTTCTGGGATGCTGGAAAAGATCTGTGTCTTGATCTGGGTGGTAGTTACCAGTGTGTATAGGTATGTAAATATTCATCAAGCTGTACACTTAAGGTTAGTAGTGCACTTTACGTATTTTACTGATATATGTTATATACCTTGAAAACGTTTTTAAAAGACAAATACAGTTTGAAAATACATTGTTTTTAAAAATCCAAATGGACAAAATGCTCCTATTAAAAAACAAAAATTGACCCTAAATAGCCAAAACAATCTTGAAAAAGAACAAAGTTGGTAGACTCATATTTTCTGATTCCAAACTTACTACAAATCTATAGAAATCAAAACAGTGTGGTACTAGCATAGGACAGACATAAAGACCAATGAAATAAAATAGACATAAACCCTCATATATATGGTCAATTGATTTTTGACAAAGGTCTCAAGACCATTCAGTGGAAAAAGGATGCTCTTTTCAACACATGATGCTAGAAAAACTGGATATCCACATGCAAAAGAATGAAGTTGGACCCCTACCTCATACTACATACAAAAATTAACTTAAAGACTAAACTTAAAAGCTAAAACTATGAAACTCTTAGAAGAGAACATAGGGGGAAATCTTCATGACATTGGATATGGCAACAATTCCTTGAACATAACACCAAAACAACAGATAATAAACAAGTAGACAAATTAGTTCTCATCAAAATTAAACACTTTTATGCATCAAAGGACAATGTCAAAAGAATGAAAAGACAACTCACAGAATGGGTGCCAATATTTACAAATTGTACATCTGATAAGGAATTAATATCCAGAATGTGTAAAGAGCTCCTAAAACTCAACAACAGAAAACAACCAAATTTGAAAATGGGTAAAGGATTGAATAATTATTTCTCCATAAAAAGATATACAAATGGCAAATAAGCATGTTAAAATGCTCAACATCATCAGTCATTAGGGAAATGCAAATTAAAATCACAATAAAATACTACTTCACACTCTTTAAGATGGCTATTATAAAAATGTTCTCTAAAAAATGGAAAATAACAAGTGTTGGCAAGGAGAGATTAGTAGTGCAGAAATTGGAACCCTTGTACTTTAGAATCCTTGTACATTTCTGGAGGGAACGCAAAATTGTACAGCTGATATGGGAAATAATTTGGCTGTTCCTCAAAAAGCTAAACATAGAATTACCATATGATCCAGCAATTCCACTCCTAGGTATATACCTAAAGGAATTGAAAGCAAGCGTTCAAACAGATACTTGTGTGCTGATGTGTATAGCGGCATTATTCATAAGAGCCAAAAAGTGGAAACAACCCAAATATTTGTCCATGGACAAATAAAATGTGGTACATACATTGGAATATTATCCAACCATAAAAAGGAATGAAGTACTGATGCATGTTACAACATGGATGAACATTATGCTAAGTGAAATAAACCAGGTACAAAAGGACAAATGTATGATTCCATTTCATGAGTTACCTAGAGTAGGCAAATTCATAGAGACAGAAAGTAGATTAGAGCTTACGAGGGACTGGGGAGAGAGGAATGGGGAGTTATTGCCTATGGTGAGACCTTCTATTTGGGATGATGAAAAAGTTTTGGAAATAGTGGTAATGGTTACACAATATTGTGAGTGCGACTAATGCCACTGAATGTTTAAAGGCTTCCCTGGTGGCACGGTGGTTAAGAATCTGCCTGCCAATGCAGGGGACACAGGTTCAAGCCCTGGTCCGGGAAGATCTCACATGCCACGGAGCAAAAAAGCCCATGCGCCACAACTACTGAGCCTGTGCTCTAGAGCCCACATGCCACAACTACTGAAGCCCACGCTCCTAGAGCCCGTGCTCCACAATAAGAGAAGCCACCGCAATGAGACGCCCACACACCGCAACGAAGAGTAGCCCCCGCTCGCCACGACTAGAGAAAAGCCCACGCACGGCAACAAACACCCAGCACAGTCAAAAATAAAATAAACAAATTTATTTTAAAAAATGTTTAAAATGGCATATGTATGTTATATATATTTTACTACAATTTTTAAAAGATTAATAATATACCAAAAGCCATTGAATTGTTCACTTTAAATGGGTAAATTGTATAATATGTGAATTGTATCACAATAGTAACTGGACTCCACATGCAAAGGAATGAAGTTGGACCCTAATTTCACACCATATACAAAAGTTAACTCAAAATGGATCAAAGACCTGAATTTCAGAACTAAAATTATAAAACTCTTAGAAGAAAACATAGGCATAAATTTTCATGATCTTGGATTAGGTAATAATTTCTTACATATGACACCAAAAGCACAAACAATGAAAGAAAAAATAAACTGGACATGGTTGAAATTTAAAACTTTTGTGTTTCAAAGGACACCATGAAAAAAATAAAAAGACAACCCATAGTTTAAAAAATATTGGCAAATTATATATCTGATAAGGTATGTATCTTATCTGGGGATAAGGGATATAACTTATATTTAGAATATATAAAGATCACTTACAACTCAATAATAAAAAGACATGCCCAATTTTTTAAGTGGGCAAAGGATTTGAATTGACATTTATCCAAATAAGATATAGAAGTGGCTGACAGCATATGAAAAGTCGTTCAATATTACTACCCTTCAGGGAAATGCAAATCAAAACCACAATGAGATACTTCACACCCACTAAGATGGTTATAATCAAAAAGACAGACAAGTGGGAGGTACAAACTATTGGGTGTAAAATAGGCTACAAGGATGTATTGTGCAACATGGGGAATATAGCCAATAGTTTGTAATAACTGTAAATGGAGTGTAACATTTAAAATTGTATAAAAATAAAAGATAAAAATGATTTTAAGAAATTCAAAAGGATTCCTAGCTTTTCGTTAAAAAAAAAAAAGACAGACAAACAATAACAAGTGTCATATACTGCTGGTGGGAATGTAAAATAGTTCAGCCAATTTGGAAAATGTTCTAAAATTGATTGTGGTGGTGATGGTTGCATAATTCTATGTATATTTTAAAACCATTAAATTGTACACTTTGAGTGACTTTTATGATATGTAAGTTTTATCTCAATAAAGCTGTTTAAACAAAAAGACCAACTTGTGTAAACAAAGTTCCTCTACATCATCAGCATCATCAGTACAAAATAAGAATTGTATTAGAAAATAAGGCATGATTCATGGTAGCAATAAGAACTGTAAAGTACCTAAGAATTAACCTATCCAAAAATGCACTAGTCTTTTATGGAGAATTTTTTAAATTCTAGTAAAGGATATATCCCATATAAAGTAAAACTTGGGACTTCCCTGGTAGCGCAGTGGTTAAGAATCCACCTGCCAATGCAGGGGACACGGGTTTGAGCCCTGGTCTGGGAAGATCCCACATGCCGTGGAGCAACTAAGCCCATGCACCACAACTACTGAGCCTGTGCACCTAGAGCCCGTGCTCCGCAACAAGAGAAGCCACCGCAATGAGAAGCCCACAGACCGCAATGAAGAGTAGCCCCCACTCGCCACAACTAGAGAAAGCCCACGTGCAGCAACGGAGACCCAGCGCCGTCAAAAATTAATTTAAAAAATTTTTGCTTAAAAAATAAAAAAGTAAAGTAAAACTCCAATAGATGGATAGATTAATAACATTCCAATAAAAATGCCAGAAAGATTTTTTGAGGACCTAGACAAATGCATTTTAAAATGTATATAGAAGAATGGGGGTGTTCAAATAGCCTCCAGGGCATGGTGTGGATGCTGTTGTCCTCAGAATAGTTTTGAGAACTTTAAAGAGGGGTTTTCACCCTATCAGATATGAATGCATACTTGCAAAGCCATGGTAAATTTTTTTTTTTTTTTTGCAGTACACGGGCCTCTCACTGCTGTGGCCTCTCCCGTTGCGGAGCACAAGCTCCAGACACACAGACTCAGCGGCCATGGCTCATGGGCCCAGCCACTCCGCGGCACGTGGGATCTTCCCAGACCGGGGCACAAACCCGTGTCCCCTGCATCAGCAGGCAGACTCTCAACCACTGCGCCACCAGGGAAACCCATGGTAAATTTTTTTTAATTGCAATACGGTATTGGTGCATGAACAAACAAAAATATTTGGAGATATAAATAATAGGGAGAAGATCTTCACAACATCAAAAACTGGTGGGGGATTCCTTTACAGAACTCTTGCACATCAGAAGTGAGCCACAGGTTCCAGATTGGACCCCAAGGCTTCACTTAGGTGGGGACCTTAAAAACTCAAGCCTGCCTGCTCCACTGTTCAAACTGTGACTTGAGAAGACAGACCTGAAATTTCTCAATAAGGAAAGGAAGGTATAGTTAGTTAGTTGACTTGTAATTTGGACAGAATGAAAGTATGATTATATGGAGATATTATATTACAGTTAAGAAAATTGAAACTCAGAGAGATTAAGTAACTTGTCCCAAATCACACAGCAAGCACTAGATCTCTCATGTATAATTAATATATTGCATGTCATTCATTGCATGCTGTCCCCTTCTCACGTATAGTTAATATATTACATGTTATCCGTTGCATACTCTTCCCTTCCTTTCCCCTCTCCTCTCCCCTCCCTGCCCTACAAGTCTGAATAGGGTTCTTCCAGGTCAGTGTCCTCTCTGGGGCTGGCGCTCTGGCCTTACTCACCCTGAGGGATGCTCTGGAAGGCTGTGGAGTCCTTGTTCATGGTGTCACTGGTGGGGAACCCCAGTGGGAACTGGCCCACCTCGACACTAGTCATCTTGCTCCGGCTCCCCGGATTCCCCTCTATGGGCGCTGTGTGGATGCCCTTGTCCTCGGAACAGTCCTGCTGGCTGCTCAGTGTCAGGCTGGAGGTGTCACTGAAGATGAGGCTGGAGACCAGGCTCAGAGTCTCATTGGAGCCCAGGATCGGGGTCATGCATGAGGGTGGAGAAGGGGTGGAGTTGGGTCCCCGGGTGCTGGAGTGCAGGCTGATAGCCCCGCTGGGACCAGGAAACCGGGTCAAGCATGAGGCCCGAGTGATGGTCATGTTCAAATCAGACTTGGGATTGTCATTTGAAGCCATGTTGATGGTTCCCTTGGAACTCGTGTTCCAGGCTGCACCAAAGGTTCTTTTTGAAACAGATCCAGAGATGTTATGTGAAACCAAAGTGATGGTCTCGTTCATGTCTGGCATTAGGGACCCAGGAGAACTTGGAGCTGCATTCAGGTCCAGCTTGGAGATGTTTCCTGAGCCCACACTGAGCAGCTTATTGGAATCAGGATCCAGAGAAGAGTTTGGGGCTGGAATAAGGAGAGTTTTTGAGCCTGGCCTGGAGGTGCTTTGGCCCAGAACAAGGGTTTCTTTTGAATAAGGCCTTTTAAATGGGTTTGATTCAGGCCTGGAAGGATTGGAGTTACTCTGACCCAAAACAAAACTCTTGCTTGGGAGGGAGCTGAAGGCCTCCTCAGAATCTGGCCCAGAGTGGTTCCCCAAACTCAGACCCTGGGCTTCCGTAGAGCCAGGGCTCAGAACGAGGTTTGAGGCTGGACTTAGGGCCCTCTGTGAGTCAGCTGTCGAGATGTGATTGGAATCCAAACCCAAAGCTTCACCAGAGTGGGCAGTGGTGATCTGGAGGGAGGCTGGAGCTGCGGCCCTGCTGTCATCAGGTCTGGGGGTGTTATCAGATGCCAGGCCAGGGGCCTCCTCTGAGACAGGACTCAGAGTTGGATTAAGGTCTGGAACAAGAACCAAGCCGGGACCCAGGGGTGGATTCAAGACAGGAACAAGGTCTGTATCTAGGTTGGGCCCAGAGATGGTGTCAGAGCCTAAACCAGGGGCCTCAGTGGAGTTGAGAGTGGGTATCATCTTTGTGTCTTCACGGAGGACCAGACTAGCCCCTGGATTCATGGCCATGCCTGGTCTGGAGTTCTCTCAATGCCACTGCTCCCTTCTGTCCAATAGCCTACTGTTGAGCTCCTGAGAGGGAGAAAGGCAAATTGAGCCTCACCTGTTGAAACCCTTCCATGGCTCCCCACCATCCTTAGCATGAAGTCCCTGGGGTGACTTACGAGGTTCTTCATGACCACGTCCAGCCCACCTGTCCAGTCCTGTCCTGCACGGCTCTCCCCTGGCTCTCTCAGCTCCAGCCCCATCCCCTGTGTTCCCTTCTTGGACCACACCCTGCTCCCTTGCAGCTCACGGCCCTTACATGCAATTGCCTTGTCCTGGAACCTCCTCCTACTATCCTTGCCGATCCCACTCTTCTGAGCAAATGATTCATGGCACTTTATTCCAATGACTTGTTTAGTGGTCCAGCCCCTGCTAGAGATGAGCTCCCCACTGGAGATAACTATGCACATCTTAGTGCCAGGGGCATCCCCAGCACCTAACACAATGCCAGGTCCACAGTAAGAAGTCCACAAATACTAGACCAATGAGGATCCCCCTTAAGGCAGAAAAAGGGAAGGGGGAGCCTCCTTACTTACCCTACTTCCAGCCAACCCCTAAGTTTCTAGAACTATTCTGTGAATGACTGTGGTTCTAGATTCCCAAAGCAGCCTTGACAGAACTGCCCACGGCCCTTAGCAGTTTGCTCTGGGTGCGGCAGGCACCTGAGCAATCAACCAAAACAGAGCCTGTCTCAGCCCAGCAATCTGACTGCTGGGTGAACTCCCCAATCCTCCCACTCTATCCTACCCCCATACCTGGGCCATGCTTCCTACGGGAATTGTAGGGACAGCTCACCTGCGTGCATGGTGTTCTTAAGCAGGAGTTGGTCCCTGGGAGGAGATGCAGAAGGAGAGCAAGTCAGGCAATAGTGGCTTTTCCAACATGTACTGAGCAAAGTCTAAAGGCCAGGCATGCACATCTGCTAACAAAATCTCCCTGCACACACACACAGTCCCAGAAGTTAGGTATGACTACTGCATTATATACTTAAGGAAGTGGAGGTCAAAGGGAGGAAGATGACCCACCCCACTGGCCCTCAGGGCAGCCAAGACCACCTCTTTATGCCACCTGACTTCCTACCCTCAGTGGCTTCCCGTTGTCTTCAGGACAGCATCCTCAATCCTTAGCAGGACCTAAAAGGCCCTTCTGTGTCTGGCCCCAACTCCCTTTTCTCCTTTCTTGCCCCTCCATACTCCCTCTATACCCCACCCCTTCATTCCAACATCCCTCAACTCCTTTGAGTTTCTCCAAAGAGCCAAGCTCCCAGGTTAATTCTGGCCCTCCATAGGTTGGGCACCCCCTTCTCCAGCTGCATTCCCTGACTAACACCCACAGTTTCACCCCTTCAGATTTCAGCTTATATGTTATGAGCCTTCCAGGTCCCCCAGACAGGTGAGGTCTACTTATAAGTTCCCAGGGCATCTTATCCACTTCCCCTTTCTTGGCACACAATATCTGGTTTCCTCACTAGACAAGAAGATCCCTAAGAACCTAGCACAGCACCTGGCACACAGTAAATTTTCAATAAGTGAGCTTGTTATTTCATCTTTTTATCTCTTCATTCATTCATCCATTCTGTCACTAGTTCATTTCAACACGTATTCATTTATTATTCATTTATGCACTAACTCATTCACTAAGTCATTTACTCATCCCATAAATTTTGCTGTGCATGTTTATGGCTTGGCTTTGGAAAAACATAGATCTGGAGTCATGTAGTCCTGGGTTCAAATCTCAGCTCATCCTCTCAGTAATGTTAGTAAATCTGGGAAAGAGACACTCCTGCTCTGGCTCTCACCCTGCTCATCTCTAATATGGGGAGCATAAAACCTGCCACCCAAGAGTAGTTGAAGTCTCAGTGTCTGGCACGCAGCCCACGTGGCCCACTGAAGGTCTTCTCTAAATGTAAGTACTTGTTCTGCTACTCTCTGCGAGGCACGGTGGGCAGAGAACAGTAAGGTGCTCAGAGCCCAGCAGGACCTGCCGTCACCCCCAAGCACGCAGTTCATGCAGAGCCTTGCAATCTGCCTCAGAGGAAGGAAGCGTTCACCTACCATCAGCACCAGAGGTGATTTTAACCTGAAGCTAATGAAATTGAAAATATCAAGCCTCCTTTCTCGTATAGTTCTTTTCCAAAGGGACTGTCCTTAAGTTTGTGTTCACATTTTGTCTTCTTCTACTTAAAGAGGAGCCTCCAAATTATAAAAAGCCTCAGGCTCCAAAAGACCCTGGATCACCCCACCCGAATTCTCCTCTTGTGAAACACACACACACACACACACACACACACACACACACACACACACACACAGGCTATAGTTAACAAAGGGAGGCATTTTCAACCTGGAAAAAAATATGAGTCAGGTACAGCCTATGAGGCAGTCAGCAGGGTTTTGTAAGGCCTCACCGGTTTAGCCTGTGAAAGAGAATAATTTCTACCCCTCTGACCCAGCGGATGCATGATACTGGTCACTGGGCAGGAAGGCACATGTCCCAGCTCTGGCTGACCCTCCTTCATCCATGAGAAAAGAGCGATCTCCCCCACTTTCTCCTGTTCCCTCAGTCTTCCTCCTCCACCCTGCAGCAGACAGGCAAGGCTTCAGAGCTGCCTGACAGTGGGGGGTAGCCCACATCTTACCCTCCACCAAAGGGAAGTTGTACACTGGGAAGAGTGATGGTTGCTGAGGGGCTTGGGTGGGACCCAAGAGAGCTAAAGGAGGTCACTGCACAGCTACCTATTGGCCTTTGCCCCCAGGCTTTGGGGCCCCAAATAAGGAGAGTAGAGGGAGGCCATAAAACACCTAGTCCAGTCAGAGACCGACAGAACCATGGACCGATTCCCATCCTCTCTCCTCCACTTCTGTGAACCTTTCCAGGCCTTTAACAGGGGTTTCTGGAGCTCTCCGGAGGAGGAACTATCAGTGGGTCTTCCAGTTCCTCTTTGAGAACATGTTTATCAGTCGTATAGGCCGGGAATGTGTTAGGCGCTCATGTGAGTATCTGTACACACACACCTGACACTGAGGTCCCTCAGACCTAGAGAATCCGAAACAGAACATGCCAGCTTTCCTCCATATCAGACCCTCTTATTCTCCTACGTTGCAAGAAACTGGCACCATTACTCAAACCAGAAAAAATATTATCCTTGACTACTCTCTTCTTCACTTGCTGAATCCAAATTGGGCCAAGTTCTGCTAATTCTGGCTCCAGAAAATCTCCCAAATATCTCCCCATATCTCCATCACCACCACTAAACCCAAGTACAGCTCCCATTGCTTTGGGGCTCTGTCTTCGAATTGCCCTCTCAACAAGGGTCTCTGTGTGTAAGGGCAGCTCCCAATAAACCATTTTCCAAATTGAGCCACAAAGATCTTCCTTTAAAATTACATTCAATAGTGTGGTACTGGCAAAAGGATAGACATATAGGCCAATGGAATAGAACTGAGAGTCCAGAAATAAATCCATGCATCTATGGTCAATTGATTTTTGACAAGGATGCCAACTCCCTTCAGTGGGGAAAGAATAGTCTCTTCAACAAATGGTGGTGGGACAACTGGAAATCAATATCTAAAAGAATAAATTGGACCCTTTTCACACTAGATACAAAAGTTAACTCAAAATGGATTAAAGACCTAAATATAAGAGGCATAAATACATAGGCAAAAACATAGGTATAAATCTTCATGACCTTGAATTTGGCAATGATTTCTTAGATATGACACCAATAGCATAAGAAACAGAAGAAAAGGGCTTCCCTGGTGGCGCAGTGGTTGAGAGTCCGCCTGTCGATGCAGGGGACACGGGTTCGTGTCCCGGTCCGGGAAGATCCCACATGCCGCGGAGCGGCTGGGCCCATGAGCCATGGCCACTGAGCCTGCACGTCCGGAGCCTGTGCTCCGCAGCGGGAGAGGCCAGAGCAGTGAGAGGCCCACATACCACAAAAAAAAAAAAAAAAGAAAAGAAACAGAAGAAAAAATAGGTAAACAGAACATCAGCAAAATTAAAAACTTGTGCATCAAAAGATACTATTAGGAAGTGAAAACACAACTTACAGGATGTGAGAAAATATTTGTAAATCATGTATCTGATAAGAGTCAAATATCTAGAACATATAAAGAACTCTTACAAATTAACAACAAAAAGACAAACAACCCAATTTAAAAACGGGCAAACAGGCCTTCACTGGTGGTGCAGCAGTTAAGAATCCACCTGCCAATGCAGGGGACACGGGT
The DNA here is from genome assembly GCF_003031525.2 of Neophocaena asiaeorientalis asiaeorientalis. Lineage (NCBI taxonomy): Eukaryota > Metazoa > Chordata > Mammalia > Artiodactyla > Phocoenidae > Neophocaena > Neophocaena asiaeorientalis. Next base: position 7,011,264 of record NW_020172632.1, on the reverse strand, counting down.
TCGAGCCCTGGTCCAGGAAGATCCCACATGCCACGGAGCAACTAAGGCCGCGAGCCACAACTACTGAGCCCGTGTGCCACAACTACTGAAGCCCACACACCTAGAGCCCATGCTCTGCAACAAAAGAAGCCACGACAATGAGAAGCCCACGCACCACAACGAAGCGTAGCCCGCACTCACCACAACTAAAGAAAGACCGTGTGTAGCAACGAAGACCCAACACAGCCATAAATAAAATTAATTAATTAATTAATTAAATGAAAAGAAAAAAAAGAAATCCATACCAAAATACATCATGAGTAAACTTCTGAAAACTAAAGGCAATGAAAAAAAAAATCTTAAAAGCAACCAGAGAGAATTACCTATGGAGAACACAAATTCAAATCACAGCAATTTTCTCATCTGAAGCCATGGAGGCCAGAAAGAAGTGGTACACATTTTTTAAGTGCCGAAAAAAAAGAACTGTCAACCACAAATTCTATAACTGGCAAAGTTATTCTTCAGGGGTGAAGGAGAAATAAAGAAACTCTTAGAAGGGACTTCCCTGGTGGTCCAGTGTTTAGGACTCCATGCTTCCACCGCAGGGGGCATGGGTTCAATCCCTGGTCAGGGAACTAAGATCCCACATATGCCGCACAGTGTGGTGCCCCCTACCAAAAAAAGAAAAAAAAAAAAGATACTCTTAGATGAAGGAAAAATGCATGCAAATTCAACCATGCCAATCCCCTCTTAGAACCTCTCTGTGACTTCTTATGGCTTTTTAGACTGTGGGGTGTGGGTTATATTATATGTCCTAAAAGACAGATTTCCAGGCCTCACTCTTTGAAATTCCACTTTGCAGCCCTGAGGAGGCTCTGAGGGGGCCTTTTATCAAGCTCTCCCCCTCCAACCATCCCCAAAGTGATCATCACATAGTTGGTGGACAGGCCACAAGGGGAGACCCTCTAATCTTCAGTCTGATGTCTGTTTCTTTTGCCAGGACCCTCAGCCCACAGGCCTTGCCCCTGCATCTCTCCAGCTACATCCATCTCCTTCCCCAGCCCTATGCTTGAGCCACTTCCAACTTCTCCTAGTGCTTCAAATGGGGCCTTTGCAAATACTCTTTCCTCTTCTTGTAAACTTCCCCAAGACTACTCACCTAAACCTCCATCACTTCCCCTGGTTAACATCTAGTCACTTTCCAGATGCCAGCTTAGGTGTTTTTCCTCCTGGAAGTCTTCCTGGGACCCTCAAATGTGGGTAAGGTGCCCACGTCATGTGATCACCCTGTACCAGAGGATTGCTCTGTTTACTTGTATGTCTCCACTTTAGAAAATGAGCTTGGTGAGTGTCTATTACCCCTGTTTCCCCAGGACATGGCATAGTGCCTAGCACACAGAGAAGGTTCAGAACACTTTAACGGAATAAGGGGATGAATGGATGATTGACAACTCTTCAAGACACGTATCATTATCCTCATTTACTGGCGTGTTAATTCAGACTGATCAGGGACATAAATAGATTTTTGCAAAGTCTCCAGAAAGTGGCAGAGGAAGGATTCAAACCCAGGTATTCTTAGCTCACAGTTTTCCCTACAAGATCCCAGAGATTCCCAAGGTACGAATCACTCAGCGAAGCCGCGTCTTCCCGTTTCCCCCATTCCCTCTGCCACTCTTAGGCCTCTACCCTAGAGGAAAAGTCCAGTGAAAACAACGCGCCTCTCCTGATGCCCAGTTATAATGCACAAATCCAGGGCTTTGGAGTCAGCTGGACTTGAATTTGAAACCTGCTCTGTCTCTCACCAACGGTATGAACCTGGGAAGGTTAGCCTCACCACACTGCATGTCTATATTAATACTCAATCCACAAGGTAAGGTAGGGAATAAAATGCGATAATGCACATAGGGATGATCGTAGCGTCTGGCCCCCAGCAGTTCCCCACATAAACGTCCATCCTCACCGTCCCTTCCTCCCCCTGGGTGATGGCTGGGTGGGGGCCGTGAGAAAAGGCTCAAGTCTGGCTTTTAGCTTCTCAGCCTCCTCTTCCCCCCAGGCTGTGGTAGTCCCTCCTGAGTCTTCTGACTCTCCCTCTCCTCCCCCAGACTCCCATCCACCGCATTCTCAGAACTTGATAGCCTAAACTCTTTGTCCACGAGCCTTAAGTGCTGATGTAAAAGTTCAATGTGTTACCTCCACCTGGGGCATCCACATGGTAACAGAAATTCAGCCGTTAGTCAAAGATATGAAGTTCTAACTGTGGAATTACAGCCAGAGAGGGAAGACTTTTACCCAGGGAGGGGGTGTCAAGGTGGTAACTGCCTTGTGGAGGCTGCCTCCACCCCTGGGACTTTCCCAGAGCCACACTGAAGCTTACCTAGGCTCCCCCCAACTCCAGGCAGTGTCGTGGTCTTTGTGAGGTCACCATGACTCAGAGTTTCCAGCCAATGAGGCCCCTTCTCATGCCTACACAGTGGGAAGAAGCAGGAAGATGTCCTTTCAGAGAAGGAGCTATCGGGCTTCCCTGGTGGCACAGTGGTTGAGAGTCCGCCTGCTGATGCAGGGGGTGCGGGTTCGTGCCCCGGTCCGGGAAGATCCCACATGCCGTGGAGTGGCTGGGCTGGTGTGCCATGGCCTCTGAGCCTGCATGTCTGGAGCCTGTGCCCCACAACGGGAGAGGCCACAACAGTGAGAGGCCCGCTTACCACAAAAAAAAAAAAAGGAGCTATCTTCTGACCCTCTACCACTGCCTGGAAATAACCTACCTCAGGGACTTCCCTGGTGGCACAGTGGTTAAGAATCTGCCTGCCAATGCAGGGGGCATGGGTTCGAGCCCTGGTCCGGGAAGATCTCACATGCCGTGGAGCAACTAAAGCCCGTGTGCCACAACTACTGAGCCCACGTGCCACAACTACTGAAGCCCACACGCCTAGAGCCCGTGCTCTGCAACAAGAGAAGCCACTGCAATGAGAAGCCCGCGCACTGCAACGATGAGTAGCCCCCGGTCGCTGCAACTAGTAAAAGCCCGCGCACAGCAAAGAAGATCCAACGCAGCCAAAAATAAATAAAATAAAATAAATGAATTTTTTTAAAAAATGAAATGAGCTAGCTCAAACGAAGTCTGACTTCCTTGCCTGGCGTTCAAGCCTCCCCATAAAAGCCCCTCACACTGTGACCTTATGCCTCCATTTATTTTTGGTGACAGACTGGTTCCAAGGAACAGGGCAGGTTTGGGGCACAGCAGACCTGAGATGGAATCTCATGGGTAGTGCTGTGCGTGCAAAGCGCTTGTAATCAGACAACCTGTAACGAGGAAACCGAGACCCACAGAGGGAAAAGATTAGCCCAAGGTCATGAGCTAGGACGCTGCATGTGTCCTTTGTCTCTCTCGGGCTCCACCCTGTTTCCGCAGGCACAGATAACAGTGTGGAGCTGGGGCAGGCCAGGAGACCCAGAATGTGAAACCTGGATCCTGTGATAAGGAAATGAAGGCAATGCTATTATCTTCCTAAAGACAAGCTGCTTAACGATGAGCAATAACTAAGCTAACTAAGACAACTAGTGACTGCAAACTTCAAAACAGTAGTGGTTCCCACTTACCCAGATCATTAGACCCTAGGAGAGTCTGTGTATGTCATGTGATGTTCTGAGTTCTACGGCCCGGAAACCTGCCTCCTCACACGTAGTCCCCACCCCCAGGTGTGGCAGCTCTGGAGAGTGGGTTCCCTTCTGTCTACCTAGGATCTCGCCTTTGCGGCCCCCTCCCCCACCCTCTGCTTCCCCACTCCTGGCCCTTCTGCTCCTCCACCTGTTTGTTTCCGTGGCCTCCCAACATGGCCTCTCAGAAAAAATCCTCCAGCAAACTTGCTTCTTTCCCCGCAGCCCCTCACTCACTCTTTACCTGCAGTGACAAGAACCCTTTCTGACTCCTCCGTCTCCTCCCCTGGCCTCAAGCACCCAATTAATCACCAAGTCCTTCTGCTTCCAAATCTGTCCTGTCCCTCCAACTCCATACCCTCCGTCCTGGCTGAGGTCCTCATCATCATCGGAAACCCAGATTCTGGCCAGTCTTCTCAATAAAATCCAGCTCCATCCTGCAGCTAGGGAGCATCCCTGACACCTCATTTCCCCTTAAGCCCTCCCACTTCCCACAAGGTCACATCCACACTCCTTGGTCTGGAATTGAGGCCCCTTCACAGTCTGCCTTTGCCTACCTACTTGCCTTGTTTCTGCTCCCTTTTCAATTTTTTAAGTGTGTACTGAAGCACCATATACATACAGAAAATTGCACATACCATGTCAATTTTGATGAATCTTCACTGAGTGGGCGCACCCACGTAACCGGCACCCAGATCTAGAAATGGAACCCACCAGGGTCCCAGAAACCCTCCAGTCACTATCCCCGCCCCGCGGAGGCTAAGTGCTATCCTGACTTCTAACAGTACTGTTTAGATTTGCCTGTTTCTGTACTTTATACAAATGGAATTCTCCAGCATAGACTCTTGCTTCTGGCTTCTTTGGTTCAATATTAAATTTGTGAGATTTTACATATTTTTGCATGTGTTGGCTGTTCCTTCTTCTAAATGTTGGCTCCCCTCTAGTCTCTTCCTGATCTTGATCTCTTTCCAGAGCCTTCAGGAAGTTAGTTGTTCTTCATATTTTGTCCAGAGTTCATAATTGCTATCTCTAGGAGGGTTGGTCTGATAGGAGCTATCTTGCCATTACCAGAAGTAGAATCTCTCCTTTTTAATTTTTATCTTATTTTTCTTCCTTTTTCCTTTCTTTAGGATTACTGAATTTGCCTTTCTTCTCTCACTCCTTTTTTCCCCTTTTCTATCCATATGGAATTTACATATTTTGTATCTATTCCTTAGGGTTACTCTAGCCATTTTAATGTGCATGCTTTACATAGAAAAATCTAAAATTAAGTAATACTGTTATCCTCCTCCAGAAAAATCAAAAAACAAAAGACATAAGGACCTGAGAAGAGTTTAACCCTAATCAGCCAACTTATATACCATTGTTTTCCTTTATTTTAGTCCTGTTCTGATTTTTAAATCCTACCAATTAGACATCATTGTTTTATGCAATCAATGTTTGTTTAGATTTAACCAATATCTCACCAATATTTCGTCTGATCATGTAACCGAGCAGGACTCTATGGGGCCCTCCTAGACAGAACACCCCTCCTTTTCCTCCACCTGTCTCTTGTTTGTAGAAAAACTTTAGCCTCCTAGGCCTTCCCCAAGTTCTAAAGAATAAATTTAATCAGAGGAGTGAGAAAATGCAGAAGCAAAGGAAAAGAGTCAGAGTTAAGCAAGACAAAATAATAAGTGTAACCATTAAACAAAGTCAAGAACCTTTAGCTCCTCCTCAAGGGCCGTAGATAATATCCTGAGTCATGTCCTTTGAGCTATTTTTCAGATACCGAAAGCCCCACCAGGTGGAAGATGTTAACGGTATACCACCCACAGCACTTAGACCTCAGACCTCTTGGAACCAGAAGGTTGATGATGTTGACTCCCTATTACCTCACCACCAACCAATCAGAAGAATGTCCACCAGCTGATCACACACCCCACAACCTCCCTCCCTCACACTGTCCTTAAAAACCTTCCCTTAAAGCCATCAGGGAGTTCGGATCTTTTAAGCACTAGCTGTGTAAACTCCTTGCTTGGCACCCAGCAATAAACGCTGCATTTTCCTTTATCACAGCCCGGTGTCGGTAGATTGGCTTTACTTCACACGGGCGAGCAGGTGGACCGATGTTTGGTTCGGTAGCAATCATTTTTTAAATTCAATCTCAGACCTTCCATCTGGGATCCATTTCCTTCTGCCTAAAGAATAGCCTTAAAAAAAAAAAAAAATAGCCTTGATAAATTCCTTAATAAGAGTTTACTAGTGATAAGCTCTTTTAATTTTTGTTTACAAAAAAAATTTTGTCCTCATTCTTGAAAATATTGTCACTGCATGTAGAATTCTAGGGTGTCTGTTATTCTATTTTAGCACATCAAAGTGAATATCCCACTGCTTTCTGGCCCCCATTGACGTTTCTAGTTCATTATTCCACTGGAATCATTCCCCAGTCTCATCTCCTACCATTTCCTCCTACACAATTTCTGCTTTAGCAACACAGTGGTTTCCCAGAACTCACAGTGATGTTTCTTGCCTCTGTGCCTTTTCTCATGCTGTTCCTTCCATGCAGAATGCTGTTTCCCTCCCATTCCTCCCCATTTCATCTGCATAACTCCTACTCATCTGTCAAAACCCAGTGGTATCTTCTCTAGGAAGTCTGTCATCCCACAGCTGTTTTAGGACTTTCTCCTCTGCTCTTGCAGCATTATTACACCTTATTACAGTGTGCTATAAATTTCTTGTAACTTGATTATTTCCCCCATTAATCTGAGAATGCTTTAAGAACAGAGATGTTGTCTTATTCATCTTTGCATGCCTGGTACCCAAGGCCTGATCCATACCTGGTACCAAGTATACTTGGGTCAGAATTTCAATACTTCAGTAAGTATTTCCTAAAGAAATGTCTTATTCTCACTTTGGCCTCCTCCACCTCACTCCCTGCCCTGTTCTTAAACATTTAATCTCTGCCACCTCCTCTCCACTGAGGTTCTGCCTCTGAGGCCATGGCTGACTTGAAAGGTTTGTCCTTCAACTTCATTCTCTGCCTTCTCTGGAACATGTACTTTACGATGATCCAAACTGAAGACTTTCTCCTTCCTTGGCCCCTGGGGCACTTCACTCTGCTGGTTCTCTCCCTGCCCCAGATTCTTTTTCTCCTGTGTCCTTTTCAGAGTCCCCCCCGCCCCCACTCCCTACATCTGTGTCCCCCAGGATTCTGGCTTTGGGTCTCCTCTCTCTCACTTGGGACCTCTTCCACACTCCTTGTTTTCATTATGGCATCCACGCAGTTGGCTCCTAGATCAGTCAGGGTCCAACCAGGAAAGCAAGAAACCATACTGAGTATTTAAAACAGAGGGAATTTATTCCAGGGACATGGCTCCACAGTGAAAGCTGAGAAGTCAAATGGGCAGTAGGAAGGGATACAGGACCCCAGGTTCCTGGGTCACCTGGCCGAAGTGGGTGCCATAGTGAGACAGAGCAATTCATTGCTGGACACGTTCTCTGAAGCAGAGGGAGAGAGATGACAAAATACACTGCCTCTCCCCTTCCACCCGCCATGCTCCTGCCAGTGCCTCCCATTGGCTGAAGCAGCTGGAAGGCAGTGAGAAGGGAGGCAGGGGTTAACGCAGTGCAGGGCAAGGGAAGAGCCAGGAGTGGATCTGAGATTAACACAGCCCCCTACCTATACTTCCTGCCCCAGCTTGGTCACAATCTGCATGCCCCACCACTTACGGGACACCTGTAACTCAGCATGTCTCAGCTGAATCTCCTTCCTACAAAACATGTTCCTCCACCCAGCGTCCTTCTATCAGTTGTCCCTGATTCTCCTAGAGGCAGGCTGAAAGCTTTCAGCAGGGCCTCTGACTCCTCCCTCCGTCTCCCCCCTCCTCCATGTGATGTCAGTTTCCAGGTGCAAAAGGTTCTTTGAAGAAAATGCCCATACCCTCCCCCCTTTCCATCTTACCACCCCCATTTAATTCAGATCTCCTCTTCTCTTGCTTGGCTTCTAACAAGAGCCTCTTCATTGGGTTCCCCGCTTCCATTAACATTTCCCTGAATCATCCTACACCACGACCTGCCCATCACTGGTGAATCAAACATGACTCTTTCCGCCCTGCAGCCTTATGCCCTACCACCGCTCACTCAGACCTCATGACCAGTCAGTCTTTTTTCCGCTTCCCCTAGGGCGTCCTGTGCTCTCTCACTCTGAGCCTTGGGTCGTCCTGCCCGTTATCTGGAATGGCACTTTCTCTTTGCATCTCCTCCAGTGGAAACCCCACCCAGCCCTGCAGCTCCACATTGACGTAAATCTTTTGGAATGAAATTTTCTTTTTTTTTTTGGCCGCACCATTCGGTGTGTGGGATCTTAGTTTCCTGACCAGGGATCGAACCTGCGCCCCATGCAGTGGAAGAGTGGAGTCTTGACCACTGGACCACCAGGGAAGTCCCTGGAATGAAATTTTAACAGCAGATTCCAAAAGCCTTCAAAATGTGCTTACTCTCTGACCAAGCAATTCCACTTCTGAGGATCTGGCCTAAGAACATAATCAGGAATGTGGCCAGAGATCCTCACTGGAGCATTTGCCTGTTAGTAAAAGATTGTAAACAATCCAGGTATCCAACATGGAAGGCAATAGCTCCATAAACTATGGAAACAGCCACTGAATGAGATTTTATGCATCTATTAAAAATGAAAGTTACAGGGACTTTCCTGGCAGTCCAGCAGTTAAGACTCTGCACTTCCAGTGCATGGGTTGCTGGTTCGACCCCTGGTCGGGGAAATAAGACCCCGCATGCCGCATAGCCCAGCCTAAATAAATAAAATAAAATTTAAAAATAAAATAAAATAAAAATGGAGAAGCCTGACTGACACTCAGGTTCAGCTCCTGAGCCCAAAATACAACACTGGATTGCATATTAGACAACACTAGTAATTAAAAAAAAAAAAAAGTCTGGCCAACAGACCAAAGGGGGGACAAAATGAAAATGAAAATTACAATCATATAGGGAAAGTCTCATATTATATATGTGAAAACAAGCAGAATACAAACTCATATTTTTTAAATTGTATATACACGTGCAACAGCACATCATCTTTATCAAGCATTTGGTTTGTACTGGGTACTGTCCCGAGTAATTTACGTGGATTTACTCATTTAAGCTTCACAACAGTCCTACAAGCTAATAAATGGAGAAACTGAGGCACAGAAAGCCCTAGATCACACGGCTGGTGGGTGTCAGGGCTGGAAGGGAGTGCAGGCAGCCCAGGGCCTGTGCACTTAGCCATGCTGCCCCCCACAAGGAGTGGAACCCCAAAGACTGAAAGGGCAGTAACAGCCAAACCTTGCCATGGTAGGTAGAATAATGGCCTCCCAAAGACGGTCACATCCTAAACTCCGGACCTGTGACTGTGTTACTTTATATGCAAAAGGAATTACGATTGCAGATGGAATTAACGTTAATAACTAGCCGACCTTAAAATGGGGAGATTATTCTGGATTATCTGGGTAGGTCCAATGTAATCACAGGGTTCCTTATAAGTGGAAGAGGGAGGCAGAAGAAATTGAGACCGAGAGATGATAATATGCCCAACCTTGCTGGCTATGGAGATGGAGGAATGAGGCCAGGAGCCACGGGATGCAGGCCAACTCTAGAAGCTGGAAAAGGCCGGGAAACAGATTCTCCCCTAGAGCCTCCAGCCTCCAGCCATACCAACATGTTGATTTTGGCCCAGAGAAACGTATCGCAGACTTCTGGCCTCCAGAACTGTAAGATTAAAGATATGTTGTTTAAGCCACTAAATTTGCGGTAATTTGTTACAGCAGCAATAGAAAACACGCCCACCAAAAAAGCAAAAGTTCCAGTAATAAATGTGCATTGAAAAAGATTGGACAGGTCTTCAATAGAATAAAAACAATCAGTTATATCTGGTTGGTGAATCTCTTTGTTTATTTTTAAAGAATGATAATTTCTTTTTCCATATTTCCAAATTTTCCAATATCTTTTTTGTACCATTTTTATAAGGGGAAAACTCTCCCTAAGCAATCATACCCATACTTCAAGGTCCAGGTCAAATGCCGCCTCCCCCAGGAAGCCTCCCAGACACTTTACCCGTGGTTAGGGGTGGCATCTCTTCTCCCATGGCCTTAACACTACATCTGGATTCTAAATGCCTCAGGTGGGATTCTCCCCCGAGCTCAGGGGCCCTGGATAGTGCTAGGGGGGCCCTGGATTCAGGAACAATCAATCATTTTTCCTGACTGAGGTACTCAAGGCTGTATTTCCCGACACTCTGATGGGATTCTGGGTGGGGAGGGTGGGGTTGTGTGGGGCGACACGGCCCCACAGAAGCTCTTAGGGCGCAGTGGGCAGAACTTCCTGCAGCACCAGCTGTAAAGATTCTAAAGACCGCTGCTCCATATCTGAAATGTGGGTGCTTCCTGATAACCTCTATTTTTTCTCCCTATCATATAGGTGGAGGATATAAGCAGATAGGTGAGGGCAGCCCCAGAGAAACAGAACCAGGCATGGCTTTCTTTTTCTTTTTTTGCTGTACGCGTGCCTCTCACGGTTGTGCCCTCTCCCACTGCGGAGCAGAGGCTCCGGAAGCGCAGGCTCAGTGGCCATGGCTCACGGGCCCAGCCGCTCCGCGGCATGTGGGATCCTCCCGGACCGGGGCACGAACCCGCGTCCCCAGCATCGGCAGGCAGACTCTCAGCCACTGCGCCACCAGGGAAGCCCAGGCACGGCTTTCTTGACATAAGAGAAGCCATTTTGGCCTAAGTCATTTTGTGATCTAAGCCTGGCCACAATGCTTGCCCTTGAACAGGTCTCAGTAATCAACAATCTTAAGGGAAGTAAGGGAATGCAGGAACAAAGGAAAAGCAGTCAGGAAACAGGCTGGGTCACTTTGCTGCGTACCTGAAACTATCACAGCGTTGTTAATCGGCTATACTCCAATGTAAAATAAAAAGTTAAAAAAAAAAAAAAAGAAACAGTAGTTCAGATAAAACAGAGTCCTAGTTCCTCCTCAAGGGATACAGTAACAATCTTTGAGTTCTGCAGGAACTAAGGCCCCCACCCAGGTGGAGGATGGGATGATGTTGACCTTTCCTGACCTTCATGACTTCAAACAGTTTAAGCTTGGACTCTGTTGACCTTTGCCCCAGTTCAATGCTGAATTCTCCTCTGCTCAAGCCCCTCATGAATATGCATGTACCCTTAGCTTAACACTCCTCTGGGAAAGCAAGTGTTCTCCTTGCTGCAAGTAATAAATCCTTCCTTCTCCAGATGTTTGGCTTGGTTGTGTCTTTTGACTTAACACCGACAAGAGGTGAACCCAGTTTTCAGGTAAGGGCAGGGGGATTGAAGTAATCAGATAACAGAGGCTGGGCCTCTGTGGGCCTGTGGCTGTTCTGAGGAGAATGGCATGGGAAGTCTTGTGGCTCCATGCAGGGAATGGAGGGATGGGGAAGTATAGGGGGTGCTAAAACTGGATGTCCCCGGTGCTAGGGACAGTCAGGCCTTCTTCAGCCATATCTCAATACCAACTTCCAGAATCATTCTCCAAAATCAAAGCTGAGCGTGTCTCTCTCATGCTTGTCCCACAGGTGCCCTCCAGGTGCCAAGCTCTTTATCAGTGACCCAGCCCTGCTCGCCTCCCCAGCCTCCCCTCCCGAGCACCCCTGTCTCCCACCTGGCGGGATCCAGTCCCACTGCACTACTGCCCTCCCAAGCAAGCCCCTCTCCCACATGGCTTGCTCGCTCCGCACACGCTACCCCCTTGTCTAGAACATCCTTCCCTAGCCCCAGTCCCGCATGGCTCTCCAAGTTCTCCACGCCTCCCCTGAAAACCACCTGGCCCACCCAGGAGGTCGGGGCTCCTCTGCTGTGCTCCCAATCCCCTTGTGTCTCCTGATCCATCATGCCCCACCTTGGAGGCCCTGCTATTAATAGCACATCTTTATAGACTGTGAGCCCGCTCCTGCAGCGCCAGCTGTAGAACAGCGGCTCCACCTCTCAGATGCTGGAGTCCCTGACAACCCCCGGGTTCTCCTCTCTTACTATATGTCATGGGGGGCCAGGGGGGTCCCCAGAGCTAGCACAGTGCCGGGCACAGAGTGGGGCATCCTTTATCTGTCTTATGAGAAGTGTCATGGGCAGTAAAGTCCTTTGCAGCCTGGAGTCCATCCCAGAGCTCTTCCTCCTGCCAAAAGCCAGAGCTGGATAAAGTTCCTCTTCTTCCAACGCAGCCTGCAGAGGCCTCAGAGCCGAGAGAGGCAGCAAAGCTCAATGCCTCAGAACTCACCAGCATCCTTCCCAGGGGCAGGCAACACACAGCCTGCTGGACGGAAAGACCCAGGTTCATATCCCCCAGCTCTGCTGCTGACCCACTCCCGCTCCCTTATCTGAGAAGTGGGGGTGATGCTTCCCCCATAAGAGTGTCACAAAGACTAAATAAGCACACAATTCTAAAACGAGGGCTGTTTGTATGTGGAGAGCCCTGGTCAATTGTAAGAGCTAAGTTCTGGATTTTTCTTTCAAAACAGAGATTTGTCCAGCATTGGCATTAGTTACTATAATCAAAAAGAGTGACGATCCCGTTGTAAATGGAGTCCGTGGACACTGCCCTCTCCAATATCACCGTTACTCTTCTTATTGTTGAATCTGGCAGCACCTTGCTGTCCTTATGGACCTCCATCTCCAGGCACAGATGACCACCCCTTTCTTCTCAAAGTGACCTTTCCATTGGCTCCTGGGACCCCTCCCCAACCTCTCGCTGGTTCTGTCCCACTATGCTTGACTGATTTCTCTTCCCCCATCATCCCTAAAGTCAGTGGTCTCCAAGGGTCTACCTCCACCCCGTTCTCTCTTTGCCTTGGGCAGGAAATGGTGCTCACACCTTCATGTTTGGTCCAGAGCCCCAGACCTCTCTATATCTAGTTCCTTCCTGGACAGCTCTTCAGGGATGACACAGAGCCCCCAGGACTCCAGGAGGCCTGAACCAAACTCCCTCCTGAGCTGCTGCTTGCTTCCCAGATTCCCTCCATCTGCCCATCTGGGCATCCTTCCAGTCACTCCTACACACATACACTCGAGTCAGTCACCAGGGACCCTGCTGGATTTCTCTGTGCACCTCTCTAAGCCCAAGTCCCTGTGTACATTACAGGTGATTCTTGGACTCATTTAAACTCCAGGGTCCCTGAAATAGGGACAGTCTCTAACTGCCTTCCCACACTGGGGCCCACAGGGCACCCTCTGTGCCAGGTGGTGACTCAGTCCCTTCCCTGTGGACTCAGGAGTGGCCTGCGGCAACCCAGGCCAGCATGCCAGGCCTATCCCTTTCTTTTCATTTTATTCCTACCAACTTCCCCTGCCTTTTTTCTTTTTTCTTTTTTTTTGAATTTTTGACTTTTATTTAATTTATTTTTTTATACAGCAGGTTCTTATTAGTTGTCTATTTTATACATATTAGTGTATACATGTCAATACCAATCTCCCAATTCATCACACCACCCCCCTTACCACCACTTTCCCCCCTTGGTGTCCATACGTTTGTTCTCTACATCTGTGTCTCAACTTCTGCCCTGCAAACCAGTTCATCTGTACCATTTTTCTAGGTTCCACATACATGCGTTAATATACAATATTTGTTTTTCTCTTTCTGACTTACTTCACTCTGTATGACAGACTCTAGCTCCATCCACATCTCTACAAATGACCCAATTTCGTTCCTTTTTATGGCTGAGTAACACCCCATTGTATATATGTACCACATTTTCTTTATCCATTCGTCTGTCAATGCACATTCAAGTTGCTTCTATGACCTGGCTATTGTAAACAGTGCTGCAGTGAACATTGGGATGCATGTGTCTTTTTGAATTATGGTTTTCTCTGGGTATATGCCCAGAAGTGGGGTTGCTGTGTCATATGGTAATTCTATTTTTAGCTTTTTAAGGAACCTCCATACTGTTCTCCATAGTGGCTGTATCAATTTGCATTCCCACCACCAGTGCAAGAGGGTACCTTTTTCTCCACACCCTCTCCAGCATTTGTTGTTTGTAGATTTTCTGATGATGGCCATTCTAACTGGTGTGAGGTGATACCTCATTGTAGTTTTGATTTGCATTTCTCTAATGATTAGTGATGTTGAGCAGCTTTTCATGTGCTTCTTGGCCATGTGTATGTCTTCTTTGCAGAAATGTCTATTTAGGTCTTCTGCCCATTTTTGGCTTGGGTTGTTTGTTTTTTTCATATTGAGCTGCATGAGCTGTTTATATATTTTGGAGATTAATCCTTTGTCCGTTGATTCGTTTTCAAATATTTTCCCCCATTCTGAGGGCTGTCTTTTCGTCTTCTTTGTATCATAAATGTATGTTGAATTTTGTCAAAAGCTTTTTCTGCATCTACTGAGATGATCATATGGTTTTTATTCTTCAAGTTGTTAATATGGTGTATCACATTGATTGATTTGTGTATATTGAAGAATCCTTGCATCCTATGGATAAATCCACCTTGATCATGGTGTATGATCCATTTAATGTGTTGCTGGATTCTGTTTGCTAGTATTTTGTTGAGGATTTTTGCATCTATGTTCATCAGTGATACTGCTCTGTAATTTTCTTTTTTTGTAGTATCTTTGTCTGGTTTTGGAATCAGGGTAATGGTGGCCTCAAAGAATGAGTTTCAGAGTGTTCCTTCCTCTGCAATTTTTTGGAAGAGTTTGAGAAGGACAGGTGTTAGCTCTTCTCTAAATGTTTGATAGAATTCACCTGTGAAGCCATCTGGTCCTGGACTTTTGTTTGTTGAAAGATTTTTAATCACAGTTTCAATTTCATTACTTGTGAGTGGTCTGTCCATATTTTCTATTTCTTCCTGGTTCAGTCTTGGAAGGTTATACCTTTCTAAGAATTTGTCCATTTCTTCCAGGTTGTCTATTTTATTGGCATAGAGTTGCTTGTAGTAGTCTCTTAGGACGCTTTGTAGGTCTGTGGTGTCTGTCATAACTTCTCCTTTTACATTTCTAATTTTATTGATTTGAGTCCTCTCCCTCTTTTTCTTGATGAGTCTGGATAATGGTTTATCAATTTTGTTTATCTTCTCGAAGTATCAGCTTTTAGTTTTATTGATCTTTGCTATTGTTTTCTTTGTTTCTATTTCATTTATTTCTGCTCTGATCTTTATGATTTCTTTCCTTCTACTAACTATGGGTTTTGTTTGTTCTTCTTTCTCTAGTTCCTTTAGGTGTAAAGTTAGATTGTTTATTTGAGATTTTTCTTGTTTCTTGAGGTAGGCTTGTATTGCTATAAACTACCCTCTTAGAGCTGCTTTTGCTGCATCCCATAGGTTTTGGATTGTTGTGTTTTCGTTGTAATTTGCCTCTAGGTATTTTGTGATTTCCTCTTTGTTTTCTTCAGTGATCTCCTGGTTATTTAGTAACATATGTTTAGCCTCCATGTGTTTGTGATTTTACGTTTTTTTCCCTGTAATTGATTTCTAATCTCATACCATTGTGGTCAGAAAAGATGCTTGATATGATTTCAATTTTCTTAAATTTACTGAGGCTTGACTTTGTGACCCAAGATGTGATCTATCCCAGAGAATGTTCCATGTGCACTTGAGAAGAAAGTGTAATCTGCTGGTTTTGGATGGCATGTCCTATAGATATCTATTAAATCTATCTGGTCTATTATGTCATTTAAAGCTTGTGTTTCCTTAGTAATTTTCTGTTTGGATGATCTGTCCATTGGTGTAAGTGAGGTGTTAAAATTCCCCCACTATTACTGTGTTGCTGTCGATTTCCTCTTTTATAGCTGTTAGCAGTTGCCTTATGTATTGAGGTGCTCCTATGTTGGGTGCATATATATTTGTAATTGTTATATCTTCTTCTTGGATTGATCCCTTGATCATTACGTAGTATCCTTCCTTGTCTCTTGTAACATTCTTTATTTTAAAGTCTATTTTATCTGATATGAGTATTGCTACTCCAGCTTTCTTTTGATTTCCATTTGCATGGAATATCTTTTTCTGTCCCATCACTTTCAGTCTGTATGTGTCCCTAGGTCTGAAGTGGGTCTCTTGTAGACAGCATATAGATGGATCTTGTTTTTATATCCATTCAGCGAGCCTGGGTCTTTTGGTTGAAACATTTAATCCATTCACATTTAAGGTAATTATCTACATGTATGTTCCTATTACCATTTTCTTAATTGTTATGGCTTTGTTTTTGCAGGTCCTTTTCTTCTCTAGTGTTTCCCACTTAGAGAAGTTCCTTTAGCATTTGTTGTAGAGCAGGTTTGGTGGTGTTGAATTCCCTTAGCTTTTGCTTCTCTGTAAAGCTTTTGATTTCTCCATCTTATCTGAATGAGAGATCCTTGCCAGGTAGAGTAATCTTGGTTGTAATTTCTTCCCCTTCATCACTTTAAATATATCATGCCACTCCCTTCTGGCTTGTAGAGTTTCTGCTGAGAAATCAGCGGTTAACCTTATGGGAGTTCCCTTGTATGTTATTTGTCATTTTTCCCTTGCTGCTTTTAATAATTTTTCTTTGTCTTTAATTTTTGTCAATTTGATTACTATGTGTCTCAGTTTGTTTCTCCTTGGGTTTATCCTGCCTGGGACTCTCTGCACTTCCTGGACTTGGGTGGCTATTTCCTTTCCCATGTTAGGGAAGTTTTCAACTATAATCTCTTCAAATATTTTCTCAGGTCCTTTCTCTCTCTCTTCTCCTTCTGGGACCTCTATAATGCGAATGTTGGTGCATTTAATGTTGTCCCAGAGGCCTCTTAGGATGTCTTCATTTTTTTTCATTCTTTTTTCTTTATTTTGTTCCATGGCAGTGAATTCCACCATTCTGTCTTCCAGGTCACTTATCCGTTCTACTGCCTCAGTTATTCTGCTATTGATTCCTTCCAGTGTATTTTTCATTTCAGTTATTGTATTGTTCACCACTGTTTGTTTGTTCTTTAATTCTTCTAGGTGTTTATTCTTTAATTCTTCTAGGTCTTTGTTAAACATTTCTTGCATCTTCTCAATCTATGCCTCCATTCTTTTTCCAAGGTCCTGGATCATCTTCACTAACATTATTCTGAATTCTCTTTCTGGAAGGTTGCCTATCTACACTTCATTTAGTTGTTTTTCTGGGGCTTTATCTTGTTCTTTCATCTGGTACAAAGTCCTCTGCCTTTTCATTTTGTCTATCTTTCTGTGAATGTGGTTTTTGTTCCATAGGCTGCAGGATTGTAGTTCTTGCTTCTGCTTTCTGCCCTCTGGTGGATGAGGCTACCTAAGAGGCTTGTGCAAATTTCCTAATGGGAGGGGCTAGTGGTGGGTAGAGCTGGGTGTTGCTCTGGTGGGCAGAGCTCAGTAAAACTTTAATCCACTTTTCTGCTGATGGGTGGGGCTAGGTTCCCTCCCTGTTGGTTGTTTGGCCTGAGGCAACCCAACACTGGAGCCTACCTGGCTCTTTGGTGGGGCTAATGGTGGACTCCAGGAGGGCTCACGCCAAGGAGTACTTCCCAGAACTTCTGCTGCCAGTGTCCTTGTCCCCACTGTGAGCCACAGCCACACCTGCCTCAGCAGGAGACCCTCCTACACTAGCAGGTAGGTCTGGTTCAGTCTCTATGGGGTCACTGCTCCTTCCCCTGGGTCCCAGTGCACACACTACTTTGTGTGTGCCCTCCAAGAGTGGAGTCTCTGTTCCCCCCGTCCTGTTGATTTGCAATCAAATCCCACTAGCCTTCATAGTCTGATTCTCTAGGAATTCCTCCTCCCGTTGCTGGACCCCCAGGTTGGGAAGCCTGATGTGGGGCTCAGAACCTTCACTCCAGTGGGTGGACTTCTGTGGTATCAGTGTTCTCCAGTTTGTGAGTCAGACACACAGCGGTTATGGGATTTGATTTTATTGTGATTACGCCCCTCCTACCATCTCATTGTGGCTTCTCCTTTGTCTTTGGATGTGGGGTATCTTTTTTGGTGAGTTCCAGGGTCTTCCTGTTGATGATTGTTCAGCAGTTAGTTGTGATTCCGGTGCTCTCATAAGAGGGAGTGAGCGCTTGTCCTTCTACTCTGTCACCTTCCCCCCTGCCCTCCAGGCCTACCGCTCTCAATCTCAGGTAGATAATCTACTGGGATAGAAGGAAAATTCATATTCCTCAGGCAGATCTAATCTGTCCTTGTCTCCCACCCTTTCCTGACCTTTGTGACTCCCTGGGGCAGGGCAGAAAGAGGGAAGAACCATCTAGGTGTCTCCTTTTATGCAGGGGCAGAAAACCTCCAGGTCTTCAGGAAAGCAAAGTCAAGCTGGATCTAGATACCTGGTCCCCCAACTCCCAGGCAGGGGCAGACAGGCAGCAGGTGGGGCTCAGTCTAACATCTTCTGCTGACTCTTAATGTGCTCAAAGGTCATTTTGAAGGTGGCAGGATTTTCTGCTTGACCCGTTAAGATCCTGGGAGAGAGAGAGGAGGAGGAGGAGGAGGGCGGGAAGGTAGGAGGGACTTTGGGAACTGTCTTCTAGGACATTTTCCTGGCCCGCCAGGGGACAACTAGGTGCTACTAAGGCTCCTGCCTCCCATCCGATCCTAGCTCTGAGAGCCTCAGGAGACTGCACCGCGAGGAGTGTGGGGCATTTCCCAGAGAGGGTCATCATGGCCTACAAGAAGGGGTGCTCGAAGTGGGCCCTTGTCAGCAGTGCCAGTGTGGCTCTGGTGTTCACCATCGGGATGATCCTGTGCTTCTTGCTGCAGCAGGGCATCCTGCCAGGTAGGAGCTTCCCAGTCATGCCATCTGGTCGGCTTCCCCCATCCCTCACTCCTTGCCCCCAGAAGGTTCTGTCCCCATTGACAGCCCTGATGGCCTCCTCTCCCCTCCCTACCAAGACTCTCCTCCATCCACAGCTCTACCTGCCCCTCCCATCACCAACCCCACCAAGACTTGATTCCCAACAGACAGTCCCATTAACTTTCCCTTCCTTCTTTACCAGGCTTCAGTTACCTGAGGACCAATGAACCTTGGTCTTCAGTCCAGACCTCCTTCTGTGCCCCCAGATGAACATTCCTTCTTGGAGGGTCACGCAGGCATCTCATATTCAGCTGACTGAGCTAAACTTTCCCTCTCCCTTCTGTGCCATCTCCTGGTGAAGGGTCCTCCATCCACATGGGGACCTGGGAGCAGCCTCCTCTCTTCCTCCTGCCTCATGCCTGTATCTTCAGTTCTGTGCCTCGAGGCTCTTCCTTCCCATCCTCTACCCTCCATCCCTGCCCACCATGACCTCTCAAGCCTCTGTCTCCTGCTAGACCCCTGCAGCAGCCCTCCCCCTCCCACACAGTCTCCACTGCCAGCCTGCTCACACCAGCCCATGCTCGGTCTGCCACCAAGGAGATCTTTCCTTTTCTTTTTTTAATTTTTATTTATTTATTTATTTTTGGCTGTGTTGGGTCTAAATTGCTACGCATGGGCTGTCTCTAGTTGTGGCGAACAGGGGTTACTCTTCATTGCAGTGTATGGGCTTTTCATTGCAGTGTATGGGCTTCTCATTGCAGTGGCTTCTCTTGCTGCGGAGCACAGGCTCTAGGCACACAGGCTTCAGTAGTTGGAGCACGTGGGCTCAGCAGTTGCGGCACATGGCTCAGCAGTTGTGGCACGCGGGCTTTGTTGCTCCATGGCATGTTGGATCTTCCTGGATCAGGGCTCGAACCCGTGTCCCCTGCATTGGCAGGCAGATTCTTAACCACTGTGTAAGGAGATCTTTCTAAACATAAACCTAGTTTGCTGTCTCCAGCACACACCCAACTCCTTTGCTGGCTCCCAAAGCCATTTACAACTGGATCACAGCCCTCTTCCAATCTTGCCCTATTCCATTTCTCTGCATTCTGTACCAGGCCAATGGCCGTTCCTTTAGGCAACCATATATATCCTACGGTCAAACCTTTGCTTATACTGTTCTCTCTGTCTGAAATAACCTAGTCCCCTATTTTGGTCAAAGTTACACACCCATCCTTCTAGGTCTCCCTTAAATGTTCCCTTATCAGTGAACTTCCCAACATCTGCAGGCTGGTTCAGAGCATCATTGTGCCCAGGACCCCATGTATTTCTCCCTCTCCCAGCTCTGATGAATCTGGGGTCCACTGTCTCTGCTAGATGGTGTGCTAGATACTCCCTGGGGCCCAAGGAGGGTTAGTAGGATGTACGGATGAGAGTCTTGGTCTGAGGCAAGAACTGATGTTGACAGTTCCCTTCGCCTTGATTGCAGGCTGTGAGCAGGATGCGGTCTGCCGCTCCGACGCGGACATGCTGGACTACCTGCTGAGCCTGGGTCAGATCAGCCAACACGACGGCCTTCTGGTCACCTGGTACCATGCTGCCAACAGCCAGAAGGAGATGAGGGCTGCCCTCAGCAGTAAGTCCAGTTGCCAGAACTGGGGCAGGCCGGGGCAGAGGTGGAGGCAATGGAGGGAGAGCAGAGGTGGGGCTAAGACAGCACTACCTATGAGGTGGCATTAGGATGGGTATCGCCACATTCTTGCCATCCTCCACTTGAGAAAGTGGGGGCTCAGGGGTTAAGTGACTGGCTCAGGTTGTGCAGAGATGTCTGGTTCCAAGGTCACATCCTGCCCTTCCTCCCAGGCCTTGTCAGGAGACAGCTTCCCTGCTAAGGAGGCCTTTGTCCTCAAAGTCTAAAGAGCCAGAAGATGTTTGAGTGCCAGCGCTACCAAAAACGAGCTGTGGAAGCCTGAGCAAGTTGTGTAACTCCTGAGCCTCTGATTCAGAATGATTACGGCAGCCAGTGGGCAACCACTCCCTGTGGGGACACACACTCACATTCCACGTGGGTCTCCTGGGACTACCAGCAGCCTGTTTTGTGGGTGCCATTCGACAGGAGAAAAATGGAGGCTCAGAAAAGTTAGGTAACTTACCTAACTTCACTAAGGTCACACTGTTTGAAAGTGGCTAAGCCAGCATTGGAGCACCCAGTGGTCAGCTCCCACGCTCTAAACCACTGCATTACGCCTGGCCCTCTTCAAAAGGGAAGATCTCACTCTTCCAGGGCTATGGGGAAGCTCGTTAGATCGTGTTCATGTATGTGCTTGTAAACTCTAAGGCAGTGACTATTCCAGATGAAAGGAAGGGTCCCCAGATTCGAGCGTGCTTCAGAAAACACATTGCTAGCCCCACCCCTGGAATTTCAGATTCAGTGGTTCCGGGGTGGGGCCTGAGAATTTGCATTTCTGATAAGTTCCCAGGTGACATTGATGTTGCTGGCCCCAGGATCACACTTTGAGAACCACTGCTCAACCAAAATCCCTCAAGTTTAGGAAAGTGAGATCCAGAGGGTCTTGTCCAAGGTCACACAGTAGGTCTGAAGCAGAGCAAGACCTAGGCGCCAGGCCTCTGGCTCTTACTCCAGCAGAGTCACCAGCAGAGAGCCTGGGAATGAGCATCTGGGAAAGGTTTGCTGAATGAATGAATGAGTCCTTAGGGAGACTTCCTGGAGGAGGCAGGCTTGGTGGTCAGCAGAGGAGAGGCCACCACAGGCTGGGTGGAGCCAGTTTGCTGCTGCTTCAGGATCGGGAGGCTAATGGCCAGACTTGGGTGATAAGAGGCCAGAGAACTCCCTGGCAAGAGGGAGGGCTCTTATCTGGCAGATAAGGCCTGAGGGAAAGCAAAGAGGATCTGCCAGCCCCAGGCTCATCCCAGGTCAGCCCTGGGGCAGCAGGTAAGGGATCAGGCCCCACCAAGTTGGGACCTTGGCCAAGAAGAAAGCTAAGGGCCCCAACCAGGCAGTGCCCAACAGCATGGAGCGTGCAGAGGCACCCCTTAGCATAACTGCAGGGGTGCAGAGGACCCCAGGCCCAGTCTTCTCCCTGAGGGTCCTGCTAGGTCCTTGGGGTAGGTCTCTGGGAGGAGGGTGGCTCCACAACTGAGGTGGGGACCCTCGGGGGGAGCCAATGGTAGGCCAGGGTTAGGCCGGTGAAGTCACCTTGAACGTGACTGGACACCCATGTGGAGGGGAGGGGCCACAGCAAAGGCCTAGAAGGCAGACAGACTGGGTTCAAATTCTACCTTTTATCATTTACCAGAGGAGTGATTTGGGGCAGGTGACTTCACCCATCTGCAGCTCAGTTTTTCCCTCTGCAAAACGTGGGCTGGTAGGGTGACCATATCATTTATCATCCAAACCAGGGCACTTTTGATAGTGAAAGAGGTCATTATTAATAATTATGCTGAAACAACAGGAATACACCAGACTATCCCTGGCAAATGGGGACATGTGCTCACCCTAGTTAAGTGAGCTACTCCACGCAAATGATAATTAATACTTAGTGAATGCCTAACAAAGGATATTTTATTATTTACTTCTAGTAAACGAGGGGACAGGGAGCACAGAGAGGTCCATCAACCTGCCCAAGATCACACAGCTTGCAGGTGTTAGAGCTGGGACTGGAAGCTAGCAGCCTTGGGTTCAGGATCTGTACGCTCAGCCACAGCGCTCTCCTGCCGGACGTGATGCATAGAGCTCCTGGCATGTGGGGGAGGGGAAGGAGGGTCTGGTAAGTTCCTGTGGGTTCCCTCTGGAGAGCATCACTCCTTCCCACCTGACTGCACCCCTGAGGACCAGGACTCTTACTGTGGCTGCAGAAACCTGATCCTTTCCTCATCTCCTGTTCCTTCACACCCCCAACCAAGCGAGTTGGCCCCCCAGATTCAGCATCTGGAAGGCACACAACA
The DNA here is from genome assembly GCF_003031525.2 of Neophocaena asiaeorientalis asiaeorientalis. Lineage (NCBI taxonomy): Eukaryota > Metazoa > Chordata > Mammalia > Artiodactyla > Phocoenidae > Neophocaena > Neophocaena asiaeorientalis. The sequence goes on along the minus strand of NW_020172632.1, from coordinate 6,988,925 downwards.
GGTGTAAATGACAAGGGAGAAGACTTCGGGAGGAAGCTGGATCCAGGTGGCGATCGCAAGGAGGCAAGTTAGGTCCATCAGTCTTTAGTCCACTTCACTGAGCGTTTGCTGGGCGCCTACTCTGCACCCAGCTCAGGAGGAGGTTTAGAAATGAGTGAGATGTGGCCCTGTGTTCAAGGGGCTCACAGTGTCTCAAGGAAGGCAGCTGGTGAAAGTCAAGCAAGGCAGCAGCATCGGAGGTTCACCGGGCCTCAGAGACCTGGGTTCCAGCCCTGGATCCCGCCCAGCGTGCCCCCACCCTCCCCAGACCGGAACTGGCTCCCGTTAGATGGGGAAGAAGACCCCTCAGTATCCATTCTCTTTTTTTTAAGCAGTTTTTTTTTTTCTTTTTTTTTTTTTTGCGGTACGCTGGCCTCCCACTGTTGTGGCCTCTCCCGTTGCGGAGCACAGGCTCCGGACGCGCAGGCTCAGCGGCCATGGCTCACGGGCCCAGCCGCTCCGCGGCATGTGGGATCTTCCCGGACCGGGGCACGAACCCGTGTCCCCTGCATCGGCAGGCGGACTCTCAACCACTGCGCCACCAGGGAAGGCCAGTATTTTTTTCTTGAACTACCCTCTTATCTGCCCAGCTGCCCCCTCGGGCCTGGCTTCTCTGGGCCTTGATGGGCCCCAAACTCTTTGGACCCCTCTCTCTGCATTCCCAGGTAACCGAAAGTTAAGAAAAGAAAGTGCTTTGTGTTCAAGCCATAAAAATAAAGGCTACCTTCATATAGCCCTTCACAGTTTACAACATGCCTTTATGTCCATGTCCTGTAGTCACGGTCCAGGGAGGCTCATCCCCATCTTGCCAGTGAGGACTCCAGGAAGTCCAGAGCTCTGGGCAGGAGGTATAATATGAGGATGAAGTGGGACAATGCAAAGTGCCTGGCTCAGTGCTGGGGACAGCCTGGCACTCAGCTTCCTCCCCCTCCTGGAAATCCAAACACCTAGATTTTAAAGAAATCTGCAAAAATTCTCTGCGACTTTGGGCAAGCGCTATCACCTTTCTGAGCCTGCGCTGGTTGACCTTAACTTTTCTATCACCCATTCATTCAGTCTTTTATCATCCAACAAACATTTTTGAAGCTCCTTTTTTAGGCCTATTATTGTCTTGGCACTGGAAATCCAAGTGATGGGCAACACAGACCCGGACCCTGCTCCCTGACACTTAACACTCAGGAAAGCTTGTGCTAAATGAGTGATTACATGGGGGCTGAGCACTCAGAGGAGAAGCTGGCAACCTAACTTAGACTGGATGTGTGGTTTAGGGATGGCCTCCTTGATATTTTAAGCCAACACCCACGGATGAGCTGGAGGTGGCCTAGTAAAGCTGCGGAGGGAAGTGTTGCCAAGACAACAGCCATGTGTAAGAGCCCAGAGAAGGGAAGACAAGATATTTGAGCATCGATACTCAAAGTGTGGGCCACGGACCGGCAGCATGGGCATCACGGGGGAGATTGTTAGACATCTTGGGCCCCACCCCAGACCTACTGAGCAGAACTTGCATTTTAACAGTTCCTGGGTGATTTGTGTACACATTAATGTTGGAGAAACAGGAGTGGCTGGAAGCTAGAGATTGAGGGAGAGAGGGACTCGAGATGAGATGGGAAAGGCCTGGTCATGCAGGACCTCACAGACTATGGTAAGGCATTTAGCTTGGACTCTTAGGACAACGGGCAGGGACGTTTTGATTTTTTAACAGGAGTGACACGATCAGGTACGTGTTTGGAATACTCACTCTAGTGGCCGTGTGCAGAATGGACTTGGAGGGGAGCAGAGCTCAAGTCACGAGGCTGCGAGTGTCAAACACAAGAGGCCCTCTGATGCCAAATGTCTGTGATGGGGCAGGAGCTGAGAGCGACCCGCCTGCCCTCCACTCCATTCCTTAGACAGAGACCCTGGCCGGCTATTCTGGCCTGCTTCTCACTGAAAGGCCTCAGCTCCCTCCTGGACTGAACTCTCGGAGCAGGCGTCACACAGCCGCCTGATGGAGTTAACTGTGTGCATTTAAAAGATAAAAATAACGATGCTCAGTGCTGTAAGTGTGCCGGAGATGGGCCAGCTTACGTATTTCTGGCAGGAACATGAGTCAGAAGAATTCTTCTAGACAGTAATTTGTTAGTATGGGCCTTAAAAACACCCTGCATGGCCCTGACTCAAATTCCTTGTCAGGATAAAAAATAATCAGAAAATCAGAATAAAACATGCATCATTATTTGTTAGTAGCAAAAATTTAGAAACTACTAGGATGTCTCAGGAATGGGAGAGTGGCTAACTAAAGCAGGGTGAGTGCCCTCAATCGGGTTTTTGCAGCTTTTTTTTTTTTAATGAAACATAGAAAAGATTGTAAAAAATGTGTCACTATTGAAAGAAAAAGGTTAAAATTATAAATGCAGAGTATTCCCAACTGTGTAAAAACTATAAATAGATAAAAGTGGAAGAAAATACATCAAAAAATGAACTATGATGGAAATGCTTTCCTCAAGTCAGGATAAAAAATAATCAGAATAAAATATGCATCATTATTTGTTAGTAGCAAAAATTTAGAAATGTCGGCGAATATTTCTTTCTGCTTTTCTGTACTTTCCAAATGTTCTATAATAAATGTGTAATACTTTGATGATGAGGAAAATTGCTTTAAAAAAGGAAATGATCTGGGAATTCCCTGGCGGTCCAGTGGTTAGGACACGGCCTTCTCACTGCCGGGGCCCAGGTTCTATCCCTGGTCGGGGAACTAGGATCCCACAAGTTGTGCAGCAAAAAAAAAAAAGGAACCAATCAAGATGGAGTTTGTCCTCTTGCACAGGTGACGCTGTGGCCCTGGAGGCAGATGTCACGGTAGAAGGGCTCGGCACAGTCAATGAGACAGGGGTCCCCATCATGGCGCACCCCCCAGCCATCTACAGTGACAACACCCTACAGCAGTGGCTGGAGGCCGTGCTGGCTTCTTCCCAGAAGGGTAAGGACCTCTCTCAGCCCCTCCCCAGCTGCCCAGCCCTCTGGTCCTCAGGCCGCATGTGCAGAGGTCCTTCCACTAGGAAGCTAGTCCAGTGCTCGTCAGGAGTTGCTCGTTGCCTTGGCTTTCCAGCCCACCGCTCTAGAGGCCTGGGCTCGGGGAAGATCAGTGAGACGAGGGATAAAAAAGTGCAGGGTAAGCTGCAAAGGACCAAACATGTTTGGGCCCTGAATCCATGGAACTGGATATAACATGCTCAAAAGCCAAATTCCACCTTCCCCTCCCATGTCTCTTTGCCAGTTATAGTCAGAATCCAGGCATCACCCTAATGTCTCTCCCTCATCCTCCACGTCCGCTCAGCTGCTGCACCTGCCAATTCTAACCCTGAAGCCCACCCCCTGATCTAGTCCCAGTCACATCATCTTTCTCCTGGACCTCCTTCCTCACTGGCTTCCTGCTTCCAAACTCAGCCCCTACCTGAGTGAGCTTTCCAAAATGCCAGTTGTCGCGTCACTCCCCTGCTTTAACCCTCCATGGCTCCCCATTGTCCTCAGGACAAAGTGTGATCTCCTTGGCCTGTCTTGCAACATCCTGCTCTAACTTCTCAGCCTCATCTCCTGCTGTTCAGGCTCAGGTGGCTTAGGACCCTCTGAGCCTGCCTGTCCAAGAATCACAGTCCCTTTTCATCCGACGCTTGACAACCCCTGAACCTGCCCCAAGTCCCAAGCCCTTACCCGTCATCTGCTTCCTCCCCTTGGTGATGGGGGACGGGAGCTCATTCCTACAGAGGCAAGTCCTTTCTCTCCAGGTTAGCTCTGCCTGTTTGAAAACCCTTCTTCACACCCAGCGAGAATCTGGTCCCTGTCTTCCCTCCCTGCCCCCAACACACATACCATACCTGCTCTCTCTGTCCCAGGAAGTCATGTCTTCTGTTTCCTTCTTCCTTGAGCACGAGGGACCAGTTCCCCAAGCCCTTGGCCCTCTCCCCACAGGCATCAAACTAGACTTCAAGAGCATCAAGGCCGTGGGCCCCTCCCTGGACCTCCTGCGGCGGCTGACCGAGGAGGGGAGAGTTCGGAGGCCTGTGTGGATCAATGCCGACATCCTGAGGGGCCCCAACATGGCCATCCCGATAGAAGTCAATGCTACACAGTGAGTGTTCGCTTCTCTGCCCCAGCTGTGTCCAATCCTCTTCCGTCAACATCTGGCACAGTAGGTGCTCAGGGGACCTTTGCTGAGTTTGCTTCCAGCCACACCATGCAGTCTGACCTCTGAGCCTTCACACGTGCTATTCCCTCTGCCTTGAATGCCTTTCCCCCATTTCCTGATGAACCTTTGCCCAGTCATTACCTGTCCCAGAAACTTCCCTGACATCCAAGGCCACTGAGGGCCTTCACTCACACTTTCTCCTAACAGTCCTGATTTCGTTGGACTATCACCGTTGGATTACAGGTTTGTCACCCTTACTACAGTGATTATTCCTGGAGGGCAAACAGGGCCTGGTCCAGTGACAAGGGCAACACTTGGCCTGCTAGAAAAGTCTAAAGCACTGACTCCTTCCTTAGCCCCCCATGAAATCCCAGCACTGCCACCAACCGCCCTCATGTAACACCAGCTTCGTGGTGTGCTCCAGTTTACAAAGGGCCACTTAAAAGGAGAGCATACATCTGAGTTGATCTTCACGTAGCAATGCCAGGTGAGGAGCCTTTTTTCTCACCATTTTGCAGATGAGAAAGCTGACGATAATTGAGGCACAATCTGTGGCATGTTTATTATGTGTCACAGGCACTGTTTTAAGTACTCTAGTTGTAGAATACTACTTAACTCTTACTTGAGAATGAGGTAGGTAATATTATTTTCATTTTATTAATACAGGAAATATCTCACTGAAGTTAAATGACTTGCCTAAATCTAGTAATTGGCAGAGGAAAGATTCAAAACCAGGCCTATCTGACTCTAACCTCCATGCTCTTTACCGTCCATCCATCCATCCATCCATCTTTCCAGCCAGTCAGCCAACAATCCATCCGTCCAATATTTATCACGATTCTCAAACTGAGGTGCATTTGGAAAGCAGCAGTTTGAAAATGTAGTCAGTGGCCCAAGATAAATAATGGTTCACCTTCTTGGAGTGAAGAAAATTACTCAATAATTTGGGGAGAGGGAGAGGGTAACATTATTTGCCTATTAAAATTTGCATCAAGGCAAAATCTGAATGAAATTTTTAAATAAAATATGAAAGTTCAGAGACTCTCACAGCTGGGAGAACCCACATCCCACACCTGGGGCTTTAGATCCCCCCGTCCATGTGGGTATGTTTACGAAGGCCTGTCCTGCCTGAAAGGATGCCATCTTTGAGAATCAAAGGGGCTGGGTGAGCTGCCCAAGATCACAGAATCAGGACCCAAACCCAGACCTCCCCAACACCAAAGTCCATGCCCTACTGTGGGACTTTGAGCAAGCCATTTCTGTTCTTTAGGACTGTGCCCTTATATCATAGATGCAAGAGATCCTGCCTCTTAGCACTGTGATGGGAACCTGGGAGATGAGGAAGGGGCTCTAAAAGACCAGCATCTCTGATTCTATGCAGGTTCCTGGCCTTGGTCCAGGAGAAGTATTCTAAGGCAACCCTGTCTCCAGGCTGGACCACCCTCTACCTGCCCCTGTTCCCAAACGGGACATATACCCGAGCCATGGTAGAGAAGATGCAGGGGCTGGTGGAAGGACTGCCACAGAAGGTCACCTTCCCTGTGCGGGCTGTCATGGTACGGGCTGCCTGGCCCCACTTCAGCTGGCTGCTGGGCCAATCTGAGAGGTGAGGACTCCCAGGCCCCTGCCACAGCTCCCACTCCCTCCAAACCCGCTCCCAGGCACTGATGTCCCAGAAGATCCCAGAGGCTCATGGCTAGAAGGGTCTTATTGATCACCTGGTCCAACCTCTGCTGGTGCTCACATGCTCTACAATGTCCCTGCTTTCTGCTTGTATGCCTCCGGTAATGGGGAGCTCACTATCATCTGAGGCAGCCCGTCCATTGACAGACAACTCTCTGCCCGTTGGAAAGTGTCTACACTGAGACACAATTTGCCTCCCACAGCTTCCTCCCATGGAAGCCAGCTGTTCCCTGGGGCTACACAGATTGCACCTACAGCCTCTGCCCCAAGATAGCTCTGTAGGGATTGAGGAAGCCCCATACCCACCCCTGCACTCTGTCCCCAGCTGCCCCACCTTCCTCAGCCTTTCCCCACTGGAGGCCGCCCCCTTCCCCTCTTCATACCTGACCTCTAGCCCCACCCCCTGAGCCCGTCTCTTCTGTCCTTGTCTCCTTCCTAAGACAGGACCCAGAAATAGACACTCCAAGTGAGGAGGCAGGGCAGTCCATCTCCCCCGCTTCTCAGCCTCTACTCTCAGTCATCGTTCCCGAGGCCTCTGTGGCTTCTTCTGCCCCCAAGAAGCAGGGTAGTGTTCCCCCCCTGCCCAGCTCGGGTCCAACTCTGAGCACAGGAGTGGGGCTGAGGGCTGCTGGGCCCAGGCAGGCACTGAGCTGGCTCTCTGGACCCCAGGTACAGCCTGACGCTGTGGCAGGCCACCTCAGACCCCGTGTCAGTGGACGATCTCCTCTACGTCCGGGACAACACCGCCACCCACCAAGTCTACTATGACCTCTTCGAGCCTCTCCTGTCCCAGTTCAAGCAGCTCGCCAGTAGGGAGGGGTCTGGGCAGTGTGGGAAAGGGCAGTGGGGCTGGATTCTGCACAGGGCAGCACTTGGTAGACACGGCAGCAGAGTTAGGTGGGATGGGGCACTGGAAGGGGAAAATCCTAGGAGGGATGGGGGAAGGGATCGTTTTAAGCGTCAGTTGTATGCCAGACCCCAGCACAGTATGCTAAGCTTTATAGATCTGTGAAGCAGGGATTCCATTTTACAGATAGGGAAACTGAGATCCAGAACAGTTAGGTAATTTATACAAAGTCATTCAGCTTGAACGTGGCACAGCTCCTACTGGAACCAGCACATTCCAAACCCCATATGCTTCCCCTTGTAATACAGTTCCTCTAAGGTTTCCTCTAGCATTTCAGAGAATGGCCCCTCCACTGTACCTGCTGATCAGTGATGCAGACACTACCTTGTCCAAACATCCACGCCCCTGACTCCAAACCTAGGACAGCCTGCAGTTAGGCCATCTCAAAGGGGACCCATCAGACCCAACACTCCTGCCTTGGGAGCCATCTTGGTGAGGGGGAGGAATACCAGCTTTGGGGCCAGATGGACCTGGCTCCATCAGGTTCCAATCCCAGCAACCCTGCCTACTGGCTGTAGGACCTTGGGCAAATCACCTGTAATCTAGAAAACAGGGAATTACAGCTCCCAGGAAGCTTGCTGTGAGGCTTAGAGAGGATGCGCGGTGCACAGAAGGGCTCTGTGACCAGCGGCCTCTTCATCCTGGCAATTTGCCCCACAGTGAACGCCTCACGGAAGCAAAGCTATTACACGGGAGGCAGCCTGATCCCCTTTCTCCAACTCCCTGGGGATGAGGGGCTGAGCGTGGAGTGGCTGGTTCCTGACATCCAGGGCAACAGGAGCACAGCGACAATGCGACTCCCAGGTAAGGTCCACCTGCAGCCCCTGTGCTCCTAGCTCAACCACAAGTTTCCTACACTTGGGGAAGCTGCCTCAGCTCTCCGTTACCATAGCAACACGGCTGCAAGGTAGGGAGTACAGCGCTGTCAAAAGTGCAGGGCTCCGGGCCTTCAGCACCTGTGAGCCCTCAGTCACATCACGCTGCAAGAGAGGCGGGCATGGGCCCCAGGGCTGAGCCACAGGCAAGGGCCCAGAGCCGAGCTAGCAACTCATTGTATCATTCTGACGAGCCCCGGGCACATTCATAAGGCAGCCCTTCCACCTGGAACCCAGCTCTGATCGACAGATCCCATTGCCCCGCTGCTGCCTCCATTGCCTCTTCCAGACAGAGAAGGCATGATCCTGCTGGAAGCTGGCCTCCTGGAGCCTGCAGCTGGGGACCCCGTGCCCATCGTACGTGCCCCAGATGGCCGTGTCCTAACACTGGAGTTCTGCCTGCTGCAGCTGGCCACGCGCGCCGGACGCTGGGGCATCCATGTGCACATAGCAGAGCCCACGGCCCTCCGGCCATCCCTGGCCACACTGGCCACCCTCTCCACCCTTGGCCACCTGCCTAGGCCTGTGTGGGTCGGGGCCACAATCTCCCACGGGAGTTTTGTGGTCCCTGGCTACGTGACTGGCAGGGAGCTGCTTACAGCTGTGGCCGAGGTTTTCCCCCATGTGACAGTGGCACCAGGCTGGCCCGAGGAAGTGCTGAGCAGTGGCTACAGGGAACAGCTGCTCACAGATATGCTGGAGCTGTGCTGGGGCCTCTGGCAACCCGTGTCCTTCCAGCTTCAGGCTGGGCCGCTGGGCCAGAGCACGGCTGGAGTCGTGGCCAGGCTGTTGGCAGCCTCCCCCCGGGCCACTGTCACAGTGGAACACAGCCCTGGCTGGGGCAGCTATGCATCTGTCCGGGCAGTGCTGCTGGCAGCCAGGGCCGTGGAGAGGACCCGAGTCTACTACAGGCTACCCCAGAGTTCCTACCAAGACTTGCTGGCGGATGTTGGCAGAAAGTGACCACCCAGGGGTGCTGGGCTGGTGGAGCCACGGGGGTGGCAGGAAGGAATAAATGTCTCTGCCTCCCTCGGTGCCCTGCGTGTGTGTCCTCAGGGCAGCATGGAGCGGGAGCTGGGCGTGAGGTGGCCACTGAAGATGCCTAGAGGGTCTGGAGGCTGGGGGCCAGATCGTGCCGGTTGTCCAAGAGGAACTGCTCACAAGCCTTAAAGGTGGTGTAGAACTCAGACGAGAGGCCAGTCACATTGGTGGTCACGTACTTGAGAAAGCCTGGGGTGGCCTGGTTATAGTAGGACACCTGCAGGATGGGAAGCCACACTCAGGGAGGCTGGGCAGTGGGAGGGGTGGGAGCTGAGTGGACATGAGGCGGGCGGGAGGCAGCCTTGTCGCCTGCTAGGAAGGCAGCAAATACCAGTCAGCACTTGCGGCCTTAGAAGACTGCGTGACTGGCGGGTGTGACCTCCTCCACCCCTCACCCCCACCCCGGGTGCTGACAACCCTGGCTTCCCTCTGTCACCACACACTACTGTCATCACATGTCTCCCCTGTCAGCTGGGGGGCCCTGGAGGACGAGGGCTGGGTCTCCAGAGCCCAGCTCGGAATCCCTTTTAAATGAAGGTGCTCTAGGGCCATCCGCAAGTTAGAATAAGCCCAAGGATTGCCCTGAGGAGCTTGTCAGTTTAGATGTGTTAAGTTAGCTAGCACTGTCCAAGTCCCTACCTGGGGGGGAGTCTCAGAGCCACTGTGAGCTGAGGAAGGGGCAGTGGGCATCCCCAGCCCAGCCACTCTCAGCCTTCTCCCCTACGCTTTAGTTCACACCGACTGCCCTGCTGAGTTTTATGGGCGCTGAGAGCCATATAAAGCCTTCTTAGACAATAAGTAAATGAGGAGATAGGATTTTAGATCGGAACCCAGGGCCTCTGCCCTCTGTGTCCAGTGCTTTTTCCAAGACCCTGCAGTGGCCTCGGGCTTAGCACAGATTAGGTCTTAATGAAGGCTCATTTTCAGCCCCTGACACTCCTAGGCTCCCCTGAGCTGGAAGAGAGAGACTGCTGCCAGGCAGGGGAGCCTGAGTCGGGAACTGTCTGAGCTGGACAGTGCTGAGTTCTGGACACAAGTGTGGCTTTGGGGTGAATCTGGGTGGGAGGGGGAAAGGAGACACCCAGCCTCACCTTGGTCAACTGGTCCCCCTCGTGCCAGAAGCAGAAGCCTGAGCAGATGGTCTCCCCACGCCTGTACTCCGAGGTCTCGAGGTGCGTGGGCAGGGTAACTGACCTCATCGCAATGACATAGGGGTCCCTGGAATGGAGGAAGGGTGTGGAGGGGACACAGGAGAGGGTGAGGGCCTGGTTCCAGAGTCTGAGGCACACAGAGCCTGGCTCTGGGCCAAGCTGCAAAGAGGAGATGCCTGTGGGATAGCAGGTCTGAGCTCACCAGGAGCCAGCGTCACTGCACTGTGGACTTTCTGGAAAAGCCCCTCCACTGCAGACACTCAGGAAGCAGTGTCGCTCTTTGGGATTTTTGTGCTTCATCTTTTTGCCTGTCTCTAGCAGAAGTGATGCCGTCTCTCTGGCATCCCCACCATGGCACAGCTGACAGCCTCACCACCCTTCAGCCAACACAGGGCCTTCAGAGGCTGGAGGCCAAGGAGTCAGCCATGTGAGAACTGGCCTGTCTGTGGCCTGGGACAAGGCGCCCTCACTACCCCAGGGACAGAGACCACCCCGCTTTAGAGCATGAGTGACTAGAGGGGCCAGGCATCCCCGTGTCCTCCATTCTACCCACAGTAAGACCACTGCGGCCAGTAGGAAGCAGAGGACTGACTCTAGGCTGATGTCCCCTCCCTGGGGAGGAAGATGAGCCCTGCCCACCTCCCACCCCAGAAGGCAGGCACGCACCTGTTGTCACAAGGCTTCCGCCGAGAGGCCAGGATCACAAAATCCTGGGGCTTGGGGTCACCACCGAGGGCGGGGCTGATGATGTGGTAGATGGCATCATCCTCGTCCACCTGCTGCACTAGCTCCACGCTCCTGTACAAAACGCACGGGCGTCACACCAGCTCCTCGTGTGAGAGCAGATCTGACCCAGGCCCTCCCGTGCTTCGGCTGCCCTGAGCAGATGCTTGGGGGGTATTTCACCCCTAACACTGCTCAGCAGGGACCACAGGAGGGCAGAAAAGGCTGTCAAGATAAACACACACACGGGCACACAGACACATACACAAGCAAATGAACACACATACCCGTGGGCACACACGTGCACAGACGCATAGATAGACACCCACCGATGCACACGCAAAACTATGGGTGTCTATGTGCGGGTGCACATACCCTACACAGATGTGTGATGAGTTAGGAGTCGTACTGAATATTTAGTGAGCGCCCACTGTGTGCCAGACACTGCTCTAAGAGCGTTATGGGTACTATCTCAACCCCACATCAGCCCATGCAGATACTCTTAGTATCCCCATTTTGTAGATGAGGGGGCCGAGACTCAGAGAAATAACTCACCTCCGGCCACAGAGCTAATAAGGAAGCAGGTGTGGGACGTGCTTGGGCTGTTGGGCGCCAGAGCTATGCCCCTCAGGCCCAGGCACACTGCACGCATGTGCCCAGGTAGACACACGTAGGCTTACACCAACACGCGCACACACACAAGGACATCCACGCAGAGACACACACAACCACGTCCAGACCCGCCACCTTTTCCTTGCTCTCCCGCCCACCCTGGAAGCTGCCTCAGGAACGGGGCAGCTGTGGGCAGGGTGGAGGAAAGCTGCTAGGGCCTCCCTTCCCCTCAGGACACACCCCCCCAATCCCATCAAGCCTCAAGCTCTGATCGGGCCTTCAAGGCCCACACCAGCCCGCCTCCTCCAAGAAGCCTTCCTACCACATGCCCAACCCCTTCTCCCCAACATCCACCACCAAATCGCCTCTCAGGCTTCCAGGATGGCATGGCCAGCAGGCCTGAGGCAAACCTAGACCAGGGCTTTTTAAAGCAACTCAGCCCTTCTTGCAAAGAAACCTTATGCAGAAAGCCTGTGTGTGAACAGCTACAAGCAGGCCTGCTTTGGTGAAGAGAGATGGGGAAAGGTAGGGGAAGGCCAATTTGTCAAATATCAACTCACCAAATGACCTGCTTACTGAATTTCCAAATGCACAGATCCTTCTTATGGATACCCTGAGGAATATAGGCTCCTCTTAATAAGCCATTGGAGAAATGATCAAAGAACCCCCAAAGGAGGGTGTTGGCATAACAGAAAGTGACTTGAAAGGGATTTGAAAAAATACCAGTTTCAACTTTAGCATTCCCATATTAAACACTGAAATTTTGGCTATTTTCCTAAGCAAAAACTTACATGGAGAGTCAATAAATTTGGGGAACAAGTGCATTTATAGGAACAACATTTATATTCAGGAACTCACTACATTGAAAAACAACATTCCTGTACACTCATCTACATATCCACATGAAGAACTGGCAAACTTGGTAAATTCAGCAAATTGGCCGTTCTCTGAGTTACCATGAGTCTGGGAGGGGTTCCCACCCACCCCCTCCACTTCCAGCTACCTCCCCAAGCAGTCCCTGAGCCCCCTCTGGGAAGGCAGAACTCCACAGAACACGCTTTGAAAATCACTGATCTATCCCTGGGTGCAAATCTACAACCCACACCTCAAGTACCCATTTTAAGAGGAGGGAAACTGAGGCCCAGAAAAGACATGACTTGCCAAGACTTAAACCCAGGCCCCCGACTCCAATTCCAGGCTCACGCTCTTCCCTGAGGGCTCAGACTACCCTTGACTCTGATGCTCACCTAACACATAACCAAGTGCCCCACCCCCATCCTCCCTGCTAAAGGCCGGCAGGCGCTGAGCACAGTGGGGGGACGGCTCAGGAGGAGACACCTGAGGGCCCACCTCCGCACCCCACCCCGCTGCCCTCACCGGTAGTGCTTGTCCCATTCGGGCCTCCGACGGAGGTCTGAGAGCAGCAGGAAGGCCTGGGCGGCGTCCACGTGCACCAGCATCTCCATGTGGAAGGAGAGGAACTTGTCTTCCTCTAGAGTGTACAGGCGGACCTGCGTGGGCCAGAGGGCAGCCTCGTTCCCGTGCCTCCGCCTCAGCCTATGCTGGGGACCGGGGCTGGAAGCTCAGGGTTGCCACTGATTGCTGTGTGACTGTGAACAAGTGACTCAACCTCTCTGAGCCTTGGTCGCATTCCCATGAAAATGGGGAGATTGAGCACAAGTGGATAGGAAGGTGCCTGAAGGAGCAGTGACTGCATGCATAAGCACAGGATGGAATGGTACTCACTACGAGATGGAACAAACTCAAACAGGCACTCAACACGAGTGAACGACTTGTGCCAAGAGAAAGAAGTCAGATTGAAAGCTTATATACTGTATGACTCTCCGTATTGGACATTCCCAAAATAGACAAAACTAAAGGGACAGAAAACTGATCCGTGGTTTCCTGGGGCTGGGGGTGGGAAGAGGCTTGACCACAATGGGGAATGAGAGAGACTGGGGGGATTATGGAAATGTTCTGTATCTTGATTATGGTAGTGATTCTGTAACTTTATGTGTTTTCCAAACTAGTAGAATTATACAGTAAAAAGGGGAAATTTTACTACATGTAAATTATACCTCAATTTTTTTAATGTGGAAAAATTTTGTTAAAAGGAGATAAAGAAGCAGGGGCCAACACAACAACAGAATGAATCCTCAGAGCCAGGTGCCATCCAGCCCCCTAAAGTCACAGGCAAAAGTGGCAGAGCTCAAGTCCTCCCTCAGCCCGCGCTTGCCCCAGGCCCCCATCCCAGCAGCGTGTCACTGTAGAAGGAGCAGAGAGAGGGAGGATGCAGTGAGGGAGGACGAAATGGGAGGCAAGAAGGTGGGTGGGCAGGAGAGGATCCGGAGGGGGGACCCCCACTCCAGGCCCTGGCGGGGCAGGTTTGCTTCTATAACTGGGCTGGTTTCATGACCTCATCCAGCTCCTTTTAAGGAATCTCCCTTTGACTGGAGTGCTTTGAGAAGGTTTTTGTGTCTCACAGTCAGCCACCTCTGGTGGCTCCGAGGAGGAAGGAAAGCTGGGAGGGTGGGGTAAGCTACCTGGCTGATCTCTGAGGACAGCACCCAGTTGTCCCTGGCCACGAGCATCTTCAGGGAGGAGACGTTGTTGTAGCTCAGGTACACCTGGACAGAGCACACAGAGAAGCCTCAACTTCCACCTTCCTCGGGGGCTCCGTGCCAGGCTGCGCTGGGGTGGGGAGAGGAAACTGGACGTGAAGGAAGGAGCCCTTGGCTTTGGGAAAGGAGGCCAGGGCTTGGCAGACTCCTCCTCCTCTTGGGGCCCCAGCTCCCTCCTGCCAAGCAAAGGGACACAGGAAAGCCCTGGGCTACCTGTGCCAGTCTTGCGGCAGCAGTATCCTGTCCCCTCCGGGCCTACCTCCAAACCCGCTCACAAGAGGGGAGGATCGGGGATCCCAACAGGCCTGAGAACGGGCCGCTCAGAGCAGAAGGCCTTACCTGGTTGCTAGGGTCCCAGGGGACAGAGAGGGGCATCTCCGCCTGCTTACAGGACACGATGTACTTCCTGGGAGAGAGGGAAAACAACAACCTTGTTCCCTTGGGAGCCCATCTCTTTCCACAGACTTCACTGCTGGCTTACTGTGTGCCAGGCCCTGTGCTCAGCCCAGCGGCGTGGGAGAGACTCCTCTCTGGCCAGGGAGACTGGATGGGCACACAGAAAACAGCAGCTGAGGACATACACACTCAGAGGCGGGGTCGGGCTCGGGAAAGGTGCAGACCCCCAACACCCTTGCTGAGCGACTTCACTCTGGCTAAAGCGACTTCACCCTATGCCTCAGTGTCCTCAGCTGTAAAATGGGATCAGTGGTCACACCTGCCTCCTCATGGGGTCGTCACAGGGAGAACAGTGCTTGGCACATGGTAAACCCTCCATATATGCACACTTTTCTTATTAACATCGGATGGTGAATCCTGGTGCGTTGACAGCCCTTTCAAGTTTGTGAAGTGCTTTCACAGCAGTCATTCACACCTGGATTTGCTTCTTAAGCAATTGCATCTCCTCTCAGAGCCTTTCTTTCTTCATCTGCCAAACGGGCATCAGAGTCAATGGGAGGAACACAAGAAGTAAATTTGGTCACACCTGGCCAGGTTCAAATTCTCATTCTGCCCATCATTCCTATCTGAGTGCCCGTGGCCACCTAATCCCTCTGTCCTCGCCTGTACAAGGGGCCAGTAAGACCACTGGGTCATGAGGCCAAGACCAGAGGCTGCCTGGATGTAAAGGCGCAGCCCAGGGGAAGCACCGAAGAAACACAAGTTCCCAGGGCCAGGGAGCAGACAGGGAAGCCCTAGAGTCGTGTCCACTCGCACCGCCCGGCCCCCACTTTCCTGTCCAGGCGAATCTTCTTCCTGGCACTGGCCTCTCGGTACCGCCGCTCACCATCCTGGGGAGAGGAGCAGAGACAGACTGTGGTGCAGGAGGGACAAACAGCTTGCCCCCGCCCCCATTACTGCCTGCCCCCTTCCCCAAAGGGCCCAAGGAGACCCTCCCTGCAGCCCTAAAGTGAAGTTCAGATCTCACCGGGGCAGCCTGCCCAGGACAGTGCCCCGTCGCTGAGCTCCAGCCCCAGCTTCCCCTGAGGCTCCCTGAGTGACTTTGGGAACACCACCTGCCCTCATCGTACCTGCTTCCTCCTCCGTAAAAGGGGATCCCCAAAGGGCACTTACAATGCTAAGAACCCACATTTACTGAGTACTTGCTATGGGCAGACATGCTTCTGAAGTGTTTTCCATGCAAAACTGCATCTAAGCATTATGATAACCCTCTGAGGTTGGCACTAGTACTATCCCCAATTATTTTATTTCATTTCATTTCATTTTATTATTTTAATTGCCTGCACTGTGCGGCTTGCGGGATCTCAGTTCCCCCACCAGGGACTGAACCCGGGCCACGGCAGTGAAAGCCCAGAATCCTAACCACTAGGCCACCAGGGAACTCCCAGTTCTATCCCCATTTTACAGAGGCGGAAACTGAGTCACAGAAAGGCTAAGTGGCTCAGCCAAGGTCACAGGGCTAAGGAGTGGGGACAGGAACAGCACCCAGATGGCCTGAACCCAGAGCCCACCCTCTGAACCACTACTTCTAACGTCTCCTGACTCGTGAACATTAAGTGGCAAAAGCCTGAAAGGGCCTCGTGGACTGTCTAGAGTCCCACCGCCTGCCAGGCTCCCTGCTCCTCCGGCCACCACCCATCCTGACTGCCCAACGCCCAGCTCTGGAGCGGGGGTCTTCACAGCCCATGCTCAGTCTTGTAAGGTGGGTGGGCTGGGTGGGTGACCTTCCTGGAGAGAAGGGAAAACCTCTCCAAGGTCACTCCCTGGCCCCCCCAGAAGCAAGCCCGAGCTGGGCCCAAAGGAGGCACAAGGGAACATTGTTTAGAGTCAGCCTTGAACCCAGGTCCCTGACTCTCATTTCTACGCTTTCGCTTTTTGCTCCCCTGTCACCATGGTCAGAGCAGTCGCCCCATACTCAGCCCGGAGCAAGGTCAGTATCTCCCCAACAGCCCTGCGAGGCAGGAGCTGCAGATACACCCTCTTTACAGATGGGGAGTGAAAGCTCGCAGAGGGCACCTGCTAGAACGTGGCCAAGGTGGGGTTCCAACCCACCTCTGACCCCAAAGCCAGTGCTCTTACAGCTCTGCAGGCTCATGAATGCCTGTTAACACCCAGCACGTGGTCTGAGTTCTTCCAGGAAGCACAGGGTGCCTTCCTTGCTCGAGGAGCATCCCCGGGGGCGGGTTATACCGGGGCACTCGGGGCTGGCTGTGCCCCAGCAGAAGGGCAGAGCTGGGTCCACTCCCCAGTCCTATCACCCTGGGCAGAGAGGGAGGGGGGCTGGTAGTGGGGCACTCACCCCAGGCTGGGGCCGAATCCAGGGCAGCATCTGAGGCTGGTTATCTGCATCGAGGACCACAAAGGTCATGAAGGCGCTGTTGATGTGCCGCCGCTGGGTCTCGGCCTCCTGGCGGTAGGCCTCCACACACACGCCCACCTCCATGCTGAGGGGAAAGGAGGGCTGGTCTCAGCTGGAAAGACCTCCCCGAGGCCACCCCCTCCCCAACACGCACGCACACATGCAGAGGCACACACGTACTCCTGCAGTTCCTCCCACAGCCCAGATCAGAGTCCGATGGGCAGGAAACCCACAACTGTTCCCTTTCAACAATGTTTACAGAGTGCCCACTGCACCCCTGGCCCCATGCTTGCCACTGGGGTCACAGAAATGAATAGACCAGTCCAGTCCAGGTCCTCACGGGCTAACAGATAGGGGATGGGGCAACAAACATCTATATAAAATACGTCACGTAAGCTGCAAAGGGTGATGGAAAGACATAAGAAAGGAGGTGGAGGGGCAGAGGCTAATTTGAGAAAATGTTCATATGCCTATTCTAATAGCCGTAGCCATGCCCCTGACAGCTCGGTCGCTGCTGTTTCTGTATCTCCGACTGTCTTTATGAATAATAAAAGAGCAGCCACCTCCATTCCCCCTCACTTAGGAAGGTCTGTGATCCCAGAATGTAGACATTATGCAGATGGGGAAATCAAGACCTAGAACAGGGCGCTAACTTGCCCAAGGTCACACAACAGTCAGGAAGGAAGAGAACCTGCACTAGGAACCAGGCCTCACAGCTCCTACCTAGTTCAGGGCTTTCCCCCTGCATGACAGTAGAATGTGTGATAGTCAGACTGTGAATAGTAAAATAATAATAATTATTTTAATAATAAGCAGCAGGAATGGCTGACCTTCACTGAACGTTTTCTCTGGCATTCTACCAGTAACCCCTCATTGAATCCTCACAGCTACGAGGTTGTTGTGGTGAGCCCCATTTTCCAAGTGAAAGAAATGAGACTCAGAGGGGTTAAGGAACTTGCCCAAAGTCACACAGCTGATAAGCCATGAACCAAATTTGAACCCAGGCAACCTGGCTCCAGATCCCTCACTTTTAACAACTACGCTATCATTGAAAATGACCAAATCTTTGAAATCACCAAGAAGCTTTCATGGGGGTATCAGAATTCATTCCAAAGGTAAGGGCTCTGGGAACTAACTGCTGTTTTAGGAAAAGGGTAGGAAAGGGTTTGATAAACAAGGGAACACTGGCAAGAGGTGGCCCTGTGACCTGAGCATCCACAGTGTGGCAGGACCAGAGACAGGAGCCAGGGAGAGAGACAGAGACACACCAAGCACATGGTGTGACCTGTGACAGCGGCAGGCACAGGGCTCGGGAGACCAGAGAAGGAACATCAGAGCTGAATCTTGGTGATGGTAAAGGGACCCAGCAGCCAGGCAGAGTTCAGATCTCATAGACCTCATCTACAGGGGAAACAGTTCCTGCAGTTTTGCAGTAAGGTCCCTTCTTATGTCAGGAAGAGCCCTCAACCCCAAGAGGCCCCATCTCACCCATCCCAGCCGCATACCTGTTCTTAAAAGCGTTGTTCACGATGGCCTTCAGCACCAGACGGTCCCCAACCTGGGACGGGCCCCGGAAGTGGAACATCTCAATGGCCTTCAGCGTAGGGTGGGCATGGCACAGCCGGCTGGAAGAGGCGGGGGTCAGGGGGACAGGACAAATGCCTCCAGTGCTTCAGCCACTGGCTTCGGCCAGCCTTCTCCTGCTGCCCCCATCCCCAGACCCAGCCCAGAACCACACATACCACCCTCTGGCCCACCCACTCCCACCCAACCCAGTGACAGCTCTGCCCAGAGGAAGAGAACTAAAGTCCAATATCACAGCTTAGAATACTGAGGTCTACGTGCGTAACTGGAAAAAAGCTGAATTTGAGGTGACATAGGAAAGGTAACCTCAGGTAACATAGGCTCGCGGTAAACCTTTTCCTTCTAACTTTTACACCCTAGCACCTGCTTTTCCTACTATCTGGAAGCCCTCCCCTTACCCAAAGCTACTCGTCATTCAAGGCCCAGATGAAGTACTCCTCCTCCAGAAAGCCTTCCCTGACTATCCACACTCTGACCCTCCTCTGAGATCTTATTACTCTCATAGCCTGGTCTGCCCAAAATAGCATTGCTTATGTACTGTGTCCACAGGTTAAACACAGAGGAGGGGCCACTGGAGCTGGTCTCTAAAGGGTGAGGAAGAATTTGCCTGGCTGAGGAGAACGTGGGTTGGGGAGGGCACTCATGGCAGAGCGAACAGCAAGTACAAAGTCATGGAGGTATGAGAGTGTCAGTTAGTGAATGTCAGTTATCATAACTATAAAAACAAGCCCCGATACTTGGAGCAGAACCAGACCTGGACTGGCACAGAGGTTATAGGAAAAGGAAGTAATTATTTCCACCTCTAGGGAGAAGGAAACAGGGAAAGAAGCTTCATGGAGGAGATGGGCAGGATTTTAGCAGACAAAGAATACTGGAGTTGGCATGATGGGAAGCCAGCCAGGAGTGAAGGCGGGGGATGGGAGCATGGAGGATTGGAAGGAGAAAGGCAAATGGCTTGATTTGCAAGAAGTGTTAAGATCCAGGAAGCAAGCGAGAAGGGCCAGGGCAAGGGGAGGCCCTGGTGCCAGCCGGGGGGCTTGGCATTTCCCATGCCATGATGGGAACCACGGAAGGAATGGTGAGCTCACAGAAAATCATTCCTCTCTGGTTCTCTGGGTCTGAAAGAAGAGCCAAGCTTCTGAAGCCTTGAATGCCAGTACCAAGCTGGGGTTTCTCCCGCAGAGACAGCTGGCCAAGGGAAGGAGGAAGAGAAAGGAGGGGAGGCACAGGCAGGGCACTTCCCTCACCTGGCTGCAATGGTGGCCACGTTCTCCATCCAGGCCATGATCTGGCCCCCGAAAGTATTGCCCTGGTGATTGGCGTGTGGGGGCAGGACCAGCTCCACACTCTCCACTCGGGTCTTCTCGGCTGGCACCATGCGACTACAGTCTCTGCTCTCCAGATCTGACCAGAGAGGCGCAGAGGGAGGGAGGCGGGGAGGTGAGAAAATTCCCAAGGGCAGACCCTCCCCGTGCGCAGCCCAGGACCCCCATGCCCACCAGTCCACCCCACACAGATTCTTTTATTTATTCAGCACCAAGGAGGTGCCGTGCATCTCCCATCTCCTGGGGTGGGGAGAGCTCATCAGGGAAGGCCTGTGAAAGAGGTAGCCTTTCACCTGGCTTGCAGGCTGCTCAGAGATGCCACAGGCAGGGAGGAGGGGAGGTTGAAGGCCTGAGCCAAGTTCTGGAGACCAGACAGGCAGGACAGTCACAGGGAGCAACGAGGCCTTGGCTTAGCTGGAGCTGAGGGCAAGTAAAGGGACAGCACCAGATGAGACTGAGTGGTCAGCCAAGGGCCTGGATGCCAGGCTCAGGCATTTGGACTGACGCTTGGGTAGAAGGGCTGTCAAGACAGGAGGGATCTACAGGGGCTGCAGTGGGATGGATGGTTCCCATG
Source organism: Neophocaena asiaeorientalis asiaeorientalis (assembly GCF_003031525.2). NCBI lineage: Eukaryota > Metazoa > Chordata > Mammalia > Artiodactyla > Phocoenidae > Neophocaena > Neophocaena asiaeorientalis. The sequence goes on along the minus strand of NW_020172632.1, from coordinate 6,968,810 downwards.
GGCCTTGACAACTGTAGAAAGAGCTGGGCCTGCCCAGCCATGGCCTCCGGGCCCAGCATAAATAACAGCACACGGAATTCAGAGCACAGCTCACTGCCTTCACTGGTGTTTGCTACTTCCGCCTGCTCTCTCTCCACTCTGGGCAGCTGAACTACCCTTGGCTGGTCCTAAAATTGCCTCCTTTAGGTTTCAAGGATGACTTTGCATTCTAGTGTTCTGGACATCAGTGAACAAATCCGAGGTCACCCCTCTAGGCTTTTGCCCAGCCTGTGCCCTCTGTCAGAAAACCCTGCCTCACCTCTCCACCTGTCAAAATCCTCCCAGTCCAAAGTGGACCTTTGTGTGCTGGTACAGGACCCTCTCCAAGATATGCTTTAAGGGGAGAGAAGAAAGATACAGAACAGTATGTACTGTATGTTTACTTTTGGGTAAAAAGAGAGGGCAAACTGGTAGGTAGTGTGCTTAAATATGCAGAGAATACTTCCGGAAAGATGCCCCCAAATGACGAACAGTAGCTGCCTCTGGAGGGAGCCTTGGTTCTGGGGTAGAAGAGAGTCTTGCTTTTTACTCTATCTCTATCTACCTACCTACCTAGCTACCTATCTGTTTTTTGAAAAGTCCTAGGGTTTCAAGGCCAAGCTCAAAACTACCTTCCCAAATACCTTGACTCCTAGAGACCCAAATGCATTTAGCGGATTAAAAGGGTTTTCTGTATGTCCCGGCTCCATCTTCATGGCTCCTGGGAGCTGGGTGAGATGTCCAAACGCTCCCTTTTCCCCAAAGGAACCTTGAGGCAGGAGGGCCATCCAGGCCTGAGGCCACCCATGGGTGGACAACCCAAGGAGATTCCCTTCCTCCCTCTGCTCAGTAAGGGCCCAGGACAGAGGGGCCCATGCAGGACATGGGCTACCTTCCCTACGCACGGTGCTCACCATCCTGAATGACGCAGTTGGCCAGGAGGTCCTTGATGGTGTCTGTGTAGACCAGCCGCATGCGCCGGCGCTCGGCTGCCACGCTGTGCTCTGTCTTCTCCTCCTCGGTCCGCAGTGTGATCTGCTTCAGCTTCACCTGTGGCAGGGGGTGAGGTGGGGGGTGCTCAGGACAAGTTTCCTGGAATAGCGTGAGAGCCTGTCCCCCAAACGGCCATCTCACGCCTGGGGCTGCTGGATGGTTACAAGTCTTGCCCCCTCTTTGTCCCCATCTTCCATCTCCCTGTTGACTGATACATCACTTTCATCCTCCAGTGTCCCTGTCCCCATTCTTGGGCAAAGGCACTGTGGATGGGGGGTGTTGATGCAGGACATGGGAGGCAATGTAGAGAACTGGAGGATCCTGGGGTGCGAGGTGCACAGGGAGAGGTGGGGAAAAGCAGAGCGGGGAGGCGCCTGGGGTTCAACCACAGCACGGGGTGGGCCTTCTTCTGGGGATTCCCTGCTGTGCCTCCACCTCTACCCCTCCACCAACCCCCAGAATCACCACGTAGACAGGTACCCAGGTGGTCCGGCACCATCGGGTGGTCAGGTGTAGCCACCTACCTTGGAGACCTCCCGGTGGGCCACAAAGGTGGCCAAGGCCTTGCACACGCTCCACTGCTTGTCAGAGCACAGGTCCTCGGAGGCCACCTGGATGCCCACCTGGAGAGGAAGAGCAAGGTGGACGACTGAGGAGGGAGGAAACAGAGCTCACCAACCCGAGGGCCCGCAGGTAGAGACAGTAAGTCCCATCCCAGGCCTGGCCTCTGATGCTTCTGTGTCACCTACCAAGTCCAGGGGGCTAGAGACCTGGGGGGGGTTCTGATTCTGCCCCTGGCTCCCTGGGACACCTTGAGCAAGTCACTTCCTTTCTCTGGGCCTCAGTTTCCTCATCTGTAAAATGGGAATGATGGGGCCCTCTTCCAGAGCTCACAGAGCCCCGTGCATCCCCAGAGAGTCCTCCCATTAAACCTTCAACAGCCCTGCTGCATAGGGATCACGTTCCCGTTCTACAATGTGCAGACAGGCTGTGGGAGGTGAGCTAATGGGCGGAAGTCCAGCACCCTCCTCCAGACCACTGCCTTCAGGGTCAGGCACAGCGGCTATCTTCCCTGTATTCCTGAGACCACCTGGCTGCTGAAGAGAGGGTCTGAGACTAGGTGTGAAGACTCAGAAGGCTGGAAGTCAAGGCTCACATTGGAATCTACATGGCTTGGTGACCTGGGGCAAATCCCTTCACCTCCCTAGCCTCAGTTTTCCCTTCTGTATTATGGATATTGGACATTGCCCTAGGATCCCCCCAACCCTGTCAGCTGTTTCAGAACTCTGCTGCCTCAATCGGGGCACTGTGAGCGTGAATGTGAGTGTGCCCGAGCTGGCGGCTGAGAATGAAGAGGAGGTAGAAACCCACCCACCCACCTGCTCACCTCCATACTGGAGTTGAAGGCCCGGTTCACCCTGGCCTTGATATTCACCACTTGTCCAACACTGAGGAGAGAAAAGCAGGAGGTAAGCTTTCCAAGAGGGGACAGAGGGAGAGAACAGGTGTCTCTGCTGAGAGGCACTGGCAGGAGAACATCATGGCATATGGAGCATATTCACATCTACCATGTCACTGAGTCCTCAAAGCAAACCGGCAAGACAGTGTTAGCACCTTATTCTACAGGCGGGGAAGCTGGGGCAAGAGAAGTGGCATGATGTCATTCATCTCCCCCTTTCTCCCGCTTCCCCTTGTCCAATGAATGCTCAAGCTTCTCTTTGCTCTCAGCTTAACAGTCCTTCCTAAGGAAAGCTCTCCCTACCCTCCCGGAGCCCCATAAGGTTCACCCGCCTAACACTTCTTCCAACAGATTGACCTCTGTCTGCCCCACAGTCCTTAAGCTCTGATGGGGCAAGGATCATGTCTGTTTTGCTCACCACTGAATCTTCAAGTCCTTGCACATGGCACAAGGTAAGCCATGAATAGTGGCCTACTGAATTAATGAATTCCACAATTATTGAATGCCTACTAAGCACAAGATAACTATAAACACAGGGTAGGAAGGGAAAGAATACCTACTATGTGCCAGGTACTTTGCACGACCTCATTTGAACCTCAGAACAAGTTTGGCAGGTAGGTTTAGGGGGGACTGAGTATCAGAGAGGGTAAGCCATTTGCCTAAGGTCACCCAGCTAAAGATGGACAGAGCCAGGGTTCTAGACTGATTCTACCGAGCACCCTAGCCCTGCTCTTCCCAGCTGCAGCTGTCCCTCTGGAATGACTCCCAGGTCCAGATGAACATCAGAATCCCTGAGCGAGCCACTTTGCTGCCCTGTGCTGACTTTTTTTTTTTTAACTATTTATTTATTTATTTTTGGCTGCGTTGGGGCTTCATTGCAGCGCGCAGGCTTCCTCTAGTTGCGTCCAGCAGGGCTACTACTCTTCGTTGCGGTACACGGGCTTCTCCTTGTGGTGGCTTCTCTTTGTTGTGGAGCACGGGCTCTAGGCACGTGGGCTTCAGTAGTTGTGGTACACGGGCTTAGTTGCTCCGTGGCATGTGGGATCTTCCTGGACCAGGGCTCAAACCCGTGTCCCCTGCATTGGCAGGCGGATTCTTAACCACTGCACCACCAGGGAAGTCCTGACTTGTTCATTTCTGTTATTATTATTATTTTTTTAGTAGTTCTAATAGTCAGGTAGGGGACTATCATTTTTAGGAGATGCATGCTGACATATGGAGGGATGAAGTGTCATGATGTCTGCAACTTACTTTCAAATAGTTCACACAACAGTGATACTGTGGATTCCATTCCAGACCATGGCAGTAAAGCAAATATCGCAATAAAGCGAGTCACACAATTTTTTTGGTTTCCTGGTGTATATAAAAGATATGTTTGCACTATACTGTAGTGTATTAAGTATGCAATTGAAATATGTCTAAAAAGCAATATACATACCTTAATTTAAAAATACCTTCTTGGGACTTCCCTGGTAGCGCAGTGGTTAAGAATCTGCCTGCCAATTGAGGGGACACAGGTTCGAGCCCTGTTCTGGGAAGATCCCACATGCCACGTAGCAACTAAGCCTGTGCGTCACAACTATTGAGCCTGTGCCCTAGAGCCCGTGAGCCACAACTACTGAGCCCGCGTGCCACAACTACTGAAGCCCGTGTGCCTAGAGCCCGTGCTCCGCAACAAGAGAAGCCACCGCAATGAGAAGCCCACGCACCGCAACAAAGAGTAGCCCCCGCTCGTGCAACTAGAGAAAGCCCGCGTGCAGCAATGAAGCCCCAATGCAGCCAAAAATAAATAATAAATAAATAAACTTAGTTAAAAAAAAAAAAACTTTCTTGCTAAAAAATGCTAACCATCATCTGAGCCTTCAGCGAGTTGTAATCTTTTTGCAACAGTAACATCAAAGATCACTGATCACAGATCACCATAAAAATATAATAATAATGAAAAAGTCTGAAATATTGCAAAAATTACCAAAATGTGACACAGAGACACTAAATGAGCCAATGTCGTTGGAAAAATGAGGTCAATAGATTTGCTTGATGCAAGGTTGCCACAAACCTTCAATTTGTAAAAAAATGTGATATCTGCAAAGGGCAATAAAATGAGGTCTGCTTGTGTTTATCCACATACAGATAAAGCAAATTCAGCAAAGTGTTCATTATTAACTCTCAGTAGGGATGACCACAGCACTATTCAACTTTCTATAATTTTGAAAGTTTTCATAATAAAAAAGTAGAAAAAAAAAACTTCCCTCATCCCCCAAGTAAAAGTAAGTCTATTTTTTGCAGTGCTAAAAAAAGAGAAAGAAGTTTATGACCCTTCCCCTTCCTCCTCCTCCCCTCCCCCTCTCTAGCCCTTCCGCAAAGCCAAGCAGTAACCCATTTGGATTCCCAAGCTTCTCTTCCTTCCTGACTGTCCTCCATCTCACAGCTCAGGCCAAAACTGGCTCCATCCCCAGGGTCATTGCCCAGCCTCCTTGGGCCCCCTTCAAGCTGCTAATTTCCCAACACCCCTCCAGAGGCAGCTCCAACAAACAAACATGACCCCTGTTCAAGCCCTTCCCCAAGACCAATTTACTAGCAGGGGACAGAGGAACATGTTAAATGACACCACAGTGATGCTAACAGCAAAACCCAGATGATGAAGAACTCTAGATAACCAGGTTTCTTCAACAAATAAACTTTGGGTTTCCCTGGTGGCGCAGTGGTTAAGAATCCGCCTGCCAGTGCAGGGGACACGGATTTGAGCCCTGGTCCGGGAAGATCCCACATGCCACGGAGCAACTAAGCCCGTGGGCCACAACTACTGAGCCTGTGCTCTAGAGCCCATAAACCACAACTACTGAAGCCCACACACCTAGAGCCCGTGCTCAGCAACAAAGGGAAGCCACCACAATGAGAAGCCCGTGCACCGCAGCAAAGAGTAGCCTCCACTTGCCGCAACTAGAGAAAGCCCGCGCACAGCAACGAAGAGCTAACGCAGCCAAAAATAAATCTATTTATTTAAACAAACAACAAACAAACTTCAAGAGAAGACAGATAGAGAAGGAGAGGGAGCGGGGAGGAGAGGGTAGTTGGAGAGGGTGTTGTGGGGAGATGTAGGACCTAAGGGTTAAAAAAAGACTTAAGAGGGGGCTTCCCTGGTGGTGCAGTGGCTGAGGGTCCGCCTGCTGATGCAGGGGACACGGATTCCTGCCCCGGTCTGGGAAGATCCCACATGCCGCGGGGCGGCTAGGCCTCTGAGCCTGCGCGTCGGGAGCCTGTGCTCCACAACGGGAGCGGCCACAACAGTGAGAGGCCCGCGTACTGCAAAAAAAAAAAAAAAAGACAAGAGGGAAGTCCCTGGTGGTCCAGTGGTTAGGACTCGGCACTTTCATTGCCAGGGCCTGGGTTCAATCCCTGGGCGGGGAACTAAGATCCTGCAAGGCATGGCCAAAAAAAAAAAACATTTAAGAGACCTAGCAACCAATTGCAACCTGATTTGCATCCTGACTTGAGCAACAAAAATAACTGTAAAGCAAAACAAAATTAAAAAACAAATTCATGAGACATTGTGGGCAACTGAATGCTGACTGGATATTTGATGTTAGTGAGAAACTGTTCATTTTCTTTAGGTGTGGTAGTGGTATTGATATTATGTTTTAAAAAGTTCTTATCCATTAGAGATACATTTTGTGATATTTTAAATTTTTTTTAGAATTTTAATTAAATTAAATTAATTTATTTGTTATGTTTTGGCTACATTGGGTCTTCGTTGTGGCGTGTGGGCTTTCTCTAGTTGCGGTGAACAGGGGTTACTCTTGGTTGTGGCACACAGGCTTCTCACTGCAGTGGTTCCTCTTGTTGCAGAGCGCAGGCTCTAGGTGTGCAGGCTTCAATAGTTGTGGCACGCAGGCTCAGTAGTTGTGGCACACAGGTTCTAGAGCGCAGGCTCAGTAGTTGTGGCGCACGGGCTTAGTTGCTCCGTGGCATGTGGGATTTTCTCAGACCAGGGCTCAAACGCGTGTCCCCTGCATTGGCAGGAGGATTCTTAACCACTGCGCCACAAGGGAAGTCCTTTGAGATATTTTTAAATGGCAAAAGCAAAAACAAACAAAAAAACCTTCCCCAGCTTTCCTCAGGTATGGCCAGGCCTTTCCTGGCCACCAATCATGCTCCAGGCCTCTCCCCAGCTTACCCTCCTTCCCAGGATCCTCTACAGCTTTTCCCCCCACCCACACCCTTCTCTTCCCAGACTCACCTCCACTCCACTGGGTCCCGCAGCGTGTCCATCCATCATGTACACACCCCACCCCAGCCTTCTCTATCCCTTGCTCCTCCAAGTGCCAGATCTCGTGTTGGCAACGGAGACCCAGAGCTGGTCCGGACACGGCTCCACTGGCCTACAAATTGTCACTACACACAGTACTGGAGCCAGCTCAAACACCTCCTCCAGGAAGCCACCCTTGACTACCCTCTGTGCCACTCACTATACCCACCCCCAGACATATAGGCAATGAGGCCTGTTTGTTAAGAACAAGGGCTCTGGGGCCAGACTGCCTGGCTCGTAGTATGTCCTGGGTTCTCCACCAGCTGTATGACTTGAAGCAAGTTACTTCACTTCTCTGTGCCTCTGTTTTCTCACCTGTAAAATGAGGGTACTAATAGCCACGACCTCATAGGGTTGTTCTGAGGACTTAAGTTAATTAAAAAGACATTACAAATAACGCATCAATATTGGCTTATTGTGACAGAGGTACCATAGGAATGTAAGATGTTAATAACAGGGAATCTCGGTGTGGGGTATATGGGAACTCTGTACTATCTATAGTGTTTTTGCAAATCAAAAACTATTCTAAAATAAAAGACATTCAGAAAAAGTATTACAAAGCACCCCTATGCAGAGATCATTATTACCCTGGAATTCACTGCTTTGAATTGAAATTATGTTTCTCTATCTGCCTCCCTGCATTCTGGGAGCTCCTGGGGCACAGGGACTATGTTCCAGTTGACTTTGTGGACCCCAAACCCAGCATGGGCCCTGGTCCACAAGCAGTGATGAATGACTAAATAAGAGGATACGGGGACTAGCTAAACTTTTTCCTTAACCACAACTCGTGGGGCACCAGGAAGTCCTGAATAAGTCCTTGGCACCTCATGTCCTAGGCACTGAGATGGTTTAAGAGCAGACCTGGAGGCCGAAGCACCGTATGCAGCCCTGCAACCTGTCCTGGGCAGAGGGCTCAGCATATGCTCCCTGGGTCCCAGCAAAGCTGTGCAGAGACAAAGCTCAGCACCGTGTAATGAAGAGTCTTCTAGCCAGTACAGACAGTTAAAAAAAAAAAAACCCGAAAACCCAAAAAACCAGGAGGTAATGAGTTCCTCATCCCTGGGGGTACATGAGCAGAGGCTGAATGGTCCAAACTTCTGGGTCAGGCTCTGCCAAGGCACCTTATCTAGGGACCTCCCTACAGTCTGATGACCAATGACCCACAGAGAATGTCCAAGCTCAAAAAGGCATTCACTGATTAAGTCTAACCCCTTCCATTTTGAAGATAAGAAAACTGAGGACCAGAGAAAGAGACTGCCTTCCCCAAAGTCACACAGCACCCCATGACACTGCCTCAGCAGCACCCAGCTCCAGGCCTGGCTGAGGGAGCTGCCAGCCACAGGGCAGCTGCCAGCCCACCGCCGTCCCAGAGACCTTGCAGACGAGACGGGTCACTGCTCACCAAAGGCTGCCCCCTCTCCATCTGCAGAGGCCCTCAGTCAGCTGAGGCAGGTTCCAGGCAGCACACAGGCTGAGCAGGCAGTAGATGGGGGAAGGGCTCTGGGCTCGTGATGGGGAGGCCAGAAGGAAGGGCAGGAGGGGCCACTTACCTAATGGTGTGCTCAAAATAGATATCGTCCATGGAGGCTGTGACGCAGGGGCAGCCAGCATGCCTCTCCGCTGGCGTCAGGAGAAGAAAGCACGCGTTAGCAGCCTCCCCATGACCCAGGCCTCTGATCAAACATCAGACCGCCTAGCTAAGGCCTGCCTCCTCGCCCGTGCTTCCACCCTTCTTTACTTTCCTCACCGTGATTACGACACCCTGACCCTGTCTTACATATCTGGGTTTCGTCTGTCTTAGTGCCTCTCCCTCCTGCTAGACTGCATGTCACTTGAGGGCAAGGGTTTTTGCCTGTCTTGTTCACTGCTGTGCCCCAGTCCTGGAGCAGCGCCGCGCACGCAGGAGATACTCAATGAGCAGCTGTCGAATGAATGAATGATGACGCCATGCTATTCCACTTCCTGACCTCCTAGAGTGCCCGTACCCCTGTCCAGTCAACCTCACCCACCTTTGTCTCCTTGCCTGAGTCATTCTTCCTCTGAGGACTGTGCTCCCAGGCCTTAGTCCTTCTAGAATCCCTTCTCTGCCCCCAGGGCTGGGGCAGAGCCTCTGGTCTGTTCTCCCAGAGCCCTGCTTCCACCTCCCTTTCCCAGCTCCCATCAGACAGTGCTGGGGGGCAGTCAGTCTCCTGTCTGGCCCCCCCATCAGACTGTGAACTCCCTGTGGGCTGGAGAATACTGGGGCACCAAAGGCAACGAAATGAGCTCAATCCAGCTCCACTCAACTCTACTCAATGCCACAGGCTTTGCTCACAGCCAGTCTCGGAGCAGCCACATTGAAGGCCGCGCTGTGTCAGAGCAGGGACCTTAGGTTATGTACTCAGACCTCTGGGTGCCTCCGGGCAAGAGGCTGGGCCCGAGCCGAGCACGGAGAACTTGCAGAGGGCATCGCAGGCAGGTGGAGCAGCCTGAGCAAAGGCTGGGATGAGGGAGGAGGGGGGCACTCGGGGACGGCAACCGTCTCTGAAAACTGGGGCCTCTCCTCTGGGTGTGTGGTGCCGGGGCTGGGAGGGCAGCTGTGCCGGGCGCAGCCTCACCGGACAGGCAGGCGGTGGTGTCAATCCACTTGAGCAGCTGCCCGACGCTCAGCTCGCCACGCTGGTTGGTATGGCAGGGCAGCACCAGCTGGCTCATCTGCACCTCCGTGGGGTTCCGGTAGCCCTCGTCCTCTGCCATGTTGTTGTTCTCAGTGCGTGAGGCCGACTTCCGGGATGCACGGTTGGAGAACACGGAGGCCAGGCCCTGGGGAACAGATGAGGTGGTCAGCTCACAGCAGGGTCTCCCAGATCTGCCAGTCCCTGAGACCCCAGGACCACCCGCCATAAGACCCCAACTCCAAGAGTGGCCACCACCTTCCAGCCCAGGGTCTCAGACCCCCAGGGGCTCTCTGGATGCCCTTATGCCCAGCTTCCTTTTGGCCAACAATTCTGTGTTAACATAACCTTGGACCCGAAGGAGGGGGCTGGGAGAGAGGGATGCAGTCGAGAATTAATTCAGCTGGTGGGCCAGCTTATTCAAATGTTGCCTCAGATTCTCCTTCATTCTGGAAAGATTCCCCCTCACTCTTCAGGGAGGCCCAGTGAGCCCTACAGCAGTCAAGCCTGGGGATTTGCTCCTATTTCATCCTATAAGAGCCCCTTCCTTGGGCCCCTCATTCTTCAGATGACATCCGTAGCAGCATCTCTGCTGGGTGCGCATCCGTCATCAGCTCTACTCACTGGGAGGGCTCTGGGCGGTCACTGACCAGCTGGCTGATCCCGACCAGGGCTGGAAGAGCTGTCAGCTGGAGAACCAGCAGAGAAAGTCCTCAAACTCATGAGTTAGAGGAGGAGTTTCTGCCCAGGGCCCAGCTTGTCTCACTCGCCAGGCAGCAGAGGTGGGAAGTGCCTAGCAGTCCCCTGGAGGGGGCGGGATGAGGAAGGGCAGCCAAACTGCCGTCCTATCTCTCTCATGACACTGTGAACAGAGGTGGGGACGCCTGCCTGCGTGAGTAAAATGACAGGAGGGATGGGCATAGGGGTTCCAATTTTCATGGCCAATGCCAATTGTGGTGACGATAAGTCACCGCTAACATTTGTAAAGTGCTTATTAAGTATCAGATACTCGTCTAAGCACTTTACGAGTACTAATTCAAATGTTATCCATACAACAAACCTCTGAAAGAGGTACATTATTATCTTCATTTCAAAGATGAGGAAACTGGGACTTCCCTGGCGGTCCAGTGGTTAAGACTTCACCTTCCAATGCAGGGGGTGCGGGTTCAATCCCTGGTCGGAGGGGGTGGGGGGGTGGGGCTCGTGGCCAAAAAACCAAAACATAAAACAGAAGCAATATTGTAACAAATTCAATTAAAAAAAAAATAGATGAGGAAACTGAAGCCCAAGTAAGTGCCAAGCCCAGCTGTGACCCACAGAGTCTGAGGTCCTACCCGTCACAGTACACTGCCTGCAGGACCTCCTGGGGTCCGAGATGAGGAATCTAGGGCCCTGGATGCGGATTCAGCAGCAAAGAGCACTGTGACCCGATGTTGACCCTGCCACTGCTGCAGGATGGGGGCAGTGACGGCTCGGGGCAAGGATGGGTCTCAACCTGGGAGTCTATACCCTTTGGATAACTCCCTTCACAAGGATCCCGTAGCTAATTCAGTCAATTCAAAACACACCGAGTTAACTTGTTTAGGTCACTGACCTCCTAAGAGGTAGAACTGGGATTTGAACCAAGCCAGTCTGACCCAGAACAGCTTGTGGGTTCCCAGACAGGCAGCTCATTCCCAAGAGTCCCTGGGTACCAGGCTCAGTGCTAGGGACCAAAAGGAGAGAGAGGAGGGCAGCTGCGCCAGGAGCTCGCAGCCTGGGTGGGGGCCTGCGGGTGCCAGGCTGCCAGGCTGTTGCAGGCAGCTCCCAGGCCGCTGCAGTCCAAGCATCAGGACCCGTCACCATGGTAACCACTGCCAAGGCATTTCCGGCCGGGTGTGCACTGGGGGCCTGCTTGGATGTGGATGCGGGTGGCTGGCTTTCTGGGTGTGGGAGACGGTAGAGGAAGGAGGCAGGCAGACTCCGTTCACCCACACTCTTCCCAACCCCTCCCATGGCTAGAGGTTCTGGGCAGAACGTTCCAGAAAGAAGCCCTGGAGAAAGCTAGGGCAATGGGGGAGGCAAAATGCAGAGGGTAAGGGAGCAGAAGAAAAGCAGAGCATGTGGAGTTTCTGGGTTGTTCTGTATGTACACACAGGGAAGCCCCCCCCCAGCACAGTGTCCCTGCTTTAAAAGCCTATTCTCATCTACTACCTCACTGGATCCTCACGAGGCAGGCAGAGGGTGAAAACCGTTTACCCCATTTTACAGATAAGGAAAGTGAGGCTGGAAAAAGCCCTAGACCAGCAGTCAGGACATCTGAATTCCAATCCTCTCTGCTTCCCACCTAGCCCATACCCACTCCCACCAGCCTCCTATTTCCTGTTGTGCAAAGCCAAAGTCCCATCCATTGGAGTCTACATGCCTGGAGGCAGGATCTTTGCCTTACCCATTTGTTCATTCGTTCATTCACTCATTCATTCACCGAGCACCTCCTCTGTATTGGACCCTCCCCCAAACACTGAGCATATAAGAGAAATTGGGCCAATCCTTTGCGAAGCTCCTACTCTAGTGCTCATGCTTAGAAGTACCTGGCACACGGACTTCCCTGGTGGTGCAGTGGCTAAGAATCCGCCTGCCAATGCAGGGGACACGGGTTCGTGCCCCGGTCCGGGAAGATCCCATATGCCCCAGAGCAACTAAGCCCATGCGCCACAAATCCTGAGCCCACGCTCTAGAGCCCGTGAGCCACAACTACTGAGCCCACGTGCTGCAACTACTGAAGCCCGCGTGCCTAGAGCCTGTGCTCTGCAACAAGAGAAGCCACAGCAATAAGAACCCATGCACCGCAACAAAGTGGAGCCCCCGCTCGCCGCAACTAGAGAAAGCCCGTGCGCAGCAGCGAAGACACAACGCAGCCAAAAATCAATCAATAAATAAATTAAATTATTAGGGCTTCCCTGGTGGCGCAGTGGTTGAGAGTCCACCTGCCGATGCAGGGGACACGGGTTCGTGCCCTGGTCCGGGAAGATCCCACATGCCGCGGAGCGGCTGGGCCCATGAGCCATGGCCGCTAGGCCTGCGCGTCCGGAGCCTGTGCTCCGCAACGGGAGAGGTCACGTCAGTGAGAGGCGCACATACCACAAAAAAGAAGAAAATAAATGAATTAATTAATTAATTAATTTTTTAAAAAAAGAAGTACCTGGCACACAGTAGGACCTCATCAAAGGTTTGTAAAGGAATGTCTAGAGGCAGACTTGAGTTCAAATCCTAGCCCTGACCCTCATGTGCTATGTGATCCTGAGCAAGGCCCTCCCCTCCTGAACCTCATCTGTCACTCACCAGGCAGGGGCAGGGGGAGACTGCCAGTCCTCAAGATATCCCACCCTTGATGCCAGGGTTCTGGGATCTAGTCCTGCAGGGCTCTGGCATGGCCAGCTGAGCTTTCCAATGAGGAAGCTAAGGAGCCCGGTTACCTGTCAGGCAGGAAATACTGTACGCTGAGCAGGGCTGAGCTCCCACCCCACTCCCCCCGGCAAGCTAAGGAGCAAGCCCCACTGTGCTGTGCTCCCACTTCCCTCAAAGAGAGGAGTGCAGAGCCCCCGGGCTGGAGCACGCGCAGGGAGGCAAAGCACAGCCTCTCAGACTCCAACTCCTTCCTTGGGCTCCAAGGCAGTCTGCCACGTCAGGGCAGGCAAGGCCAGGCCTCCTTCTAATCCCATGGTGGGCAGGCATCCAGCCCGGGAGGCAGGGGCGTGTGTGGCCCAGGCAGGGTTTTGCCAATAGGGTCCCAGAGCCGAGCCATTCCTCTCGCCAGTCACGGGGAGAGCAGAGGCCCTGGTCAGAGTTAGGGCCTGGGGCGGCCAGGCAGGCTGCGCCAAGACAGCTGACAGGGAGGCCAGAGCCTGCACGAAGGTGGAGAGGGCCTCTAAGGGCCAGGGACATGCGCTCTCAGACGGTAGCCATGCCAGGGGCTGGCTTCCAGGCGCAACAGACCCGGCCAGATTTGATAATCCCAGACTAGGCCCCAGCTGGCTACACTGTGGTCTCTGTGTCCCTGCTCCTCAGCCAGAGGCATGGGACAGAACTGCTGGGTCAGAGCAAGAAAGGCCACTTTGCTCAATCCCTTCACACCTGGGGAAACTGAGGCACACAGAGGGAAAGGCTGGTCCTGGTAAAGCCCCCTAGGCCAGGGCTTCTTCTGGGCAATTTAACAACAGGCCACACTACAGACTTAATCTGGATTTCCTCCCTCCCCCAAGTAGCCAAGTCTCAGTGACCCAACCTCCTTAAACTCTCAGTCTAGCCCCCCTGCCCTGATGTGTTCAGGTCCCCGCACTGCTCACTCACTGGGTTATTTCCACAGCCAGTCCACAGGCCTCCAGTAGCTCTCCACCTCCTTCCAGGCCTCTGTGCAACACCGGAAGGATCTTTCCAAAACCCAAAGCCACCAACTAGACAACCACAACCTACAGCGTCCTGCCTTGCAGGGAGGCTGGACCCAGTCCTTGCAACTGGGTCTTTCGTTCTGTGCCTTAGGACCACACAGACTTTTCCGAAGAGCAAGCCTGAGCAGGCATCTCCCCTGCTCAAGACTCCTCGATGGCTTCCTGCCGCTCTCAGGATCGAGGCCCTACTCTGTAGCTGCTGCCACTGTCCCCGCAGCTGCTCTCCCAGCTCCAGACCACGCTCGGTTCCTCAGAGCACGCTCTCACCCCACCTCCGTTCCTCTGCCACATGGGCACTGCCTCTGCCTAGGATCCCTTCACCTGCGCTACCTGCCGAGTGACTGCTTCCTCCTCCTCCCTCTTCAGCACCTCCCCCTGCCTTTTCCCCAGGGAGAGCTAGGGCCTCCCTGGCCCCCACAGCCTTACTGTCTCCACACTGCACTGACCGAGCTGTGCAGTCACTGATTCAGAGCCGCCTGCCCCAGCAGACAGGCATTCCCACAGGACAGGGATGGAGTCAGGCCTGGCACAGAGGAGGTGCCAAATAAACGCCTATGGGAGAGGAAAAGGGTGATGACAAGGGCGGCCTAGGAGCTGAGACTTGATGACGAGGACCATCTGAGGTACAGGGAGGACTGCAGAAGAGCAGAAAGGAGACGCAGGAACAGCTGGGACTCCAGTGACGGGAGTGGCCGGGGCAAAGGGAAGCAGGTGGGGAAAGTACTAGGTACCTGTTTGGGTGCAGACAGAGGGAGGGGCCGAGGAGTCCCCAGAAACCACGGAAGACCCCTGGAGAAGGGCGCGGCCTACAATGATTAGCGGGAAAACGTAGAGACCAGCCAGCAGAGATATCTTAGTGCCTTCAAGAACCATCTTGAAGGACTTCCCTGGTGGCGCAGTGGTTAAGAATCCACCTGCCAGTGCAGGGGACACAGGTTCGAGCCCTGGTCCAGGAAGATCCCACATGCCGCGGAGCAACTAAGCCCATGCGTCACAACTACCGAGCCTGCGCTCTAGAGCCCGTGGGCCACAACTATTGAGCCCACACACTGCAACTACAGAAGCCCGCACACCTAGAGCCTGTGCTCCACAACAAGAGAAGCCACTGCAATGCGAAGCCAACGCACCACAACAAAGAGTAGGCCCCGCTCACTACAACTAGAGAAGGGCCACACACAGCGACAAAGACCCAAAGCAACCAAAAAAAAAAAAAAGAATCATCTCAAAGAGCAGGCCTAGAGCAGAGGAGGCCCACCTACCCTGGAGGGGAGGGGCTGGCCTGGGCGACCGCTCAGCTCACCCACCATGACACGGGGCTGCCCTTGGGCATCAGCCTGGCCTGGACCCAAGTCCGGTTCCACAACTAACGTGTGTGACTTCAGGC
Organism: Neophocaena asiaeorientalis asiaeorientalis; assembly: GCF_003031525.2. Lineage (NCBI taxonomy): Eukaryota > Metazoa > Chordata > Mammalia > Artiodactyla > Phocoenidae > Neophocaena > Neophocaena asiaeorientalis. The sequence continues at coordinate 6,953,569 of NW_020172632.1, read as the reverse complement.
AGGCTGCTCAGCCTACCCCTGTGGACTACCTACAGTTCCCTCAACTGTAAAAATGGGATTATAATACCTACATCCAGGGCCATCATGGGGATGAAATTAAACTAGATCAAGTGTTCAAATCTAGCACACGCCTGCCACGTGACTAACATTTATTGAGCACTTAGGTTAGCATTATAAACTGAGTTTGGGCTTCCTACAGAAATATAGCTGGGAGACACCTAAACAGAGCTCAAACCAGACTGTCTACATAGTACTTTCTCATGTATGAGTTCACCAGAGGCTCACAGCAACCCCATGAGGAGGCAAGACCAGTAGCTGGTTTGAGAGGTTCTGTGAGAACTCAGAAAGCCAGCAATAGTGGAGCAGGGATTCAAGTGCAGGGTGCAAGACCCCGCACGGCCTTGCTCCCCCCACCCCACTCTCCCACCTGGCCTCTCCCCAGTGGGTGGGGACTGGAAGGCAGGCAGGCAGCAGGGAGAAGTGCCTTGGCCCACCGCCAGCCAGGACTCATGAAAACCAGGCACTCCTGCAGTGTGAGGGAGCTGCCTCAGCTGGTGCCCTGTCCCCACAAAGGTGGCTCCAGGCTCTCAGAGCGACCAGCCGCTTCCCAGTGGTTTTCTCACCAGCAAGGCAGGAGCATCTGTCAACCTCCTAAACACGCCTTCAAGTCTATTCCGTCTTCTTCCCAGAAAAGGCTCTGAGGTAGCCTGCGCATGCACACAGACTGCACACACACAGGGCTCCACAATGCAAACAGAGCTAAGGAACAAAATAAGGGAGGAGCAATTATGTTAGGAATCCAGGTGCACAAAGATGCTGCCTTAGAGAACTGCATTTGGCCTTGAGATTCCCAGTAGACAAGGCTATAAAGGACAGTAGTGGATGCACTCGTCCGTGACACCAGCTAGAGGACTGGGAGGATGTCGGTCGCCTGTTCCATAGGCTTTTTTTTTTTTTTTTTTTTGCGGTACGCTGGCCTCTCACTGCTGTGGCCTCTCCCGTTGCGGAGCACAGGCTCCGGACGCGCAGGCCCAGCGGCCATGGCTCACGGGCCCAGCCACTCCGCGGCATGTGGGATCTTCCCGGATCGGGGCACAAACCCGCGTCCCCTGCATCGGCAGGTGGACTCCCAACCACTGTGCCACCAGGGAAGCCCTCCATAGGCTTTTTGATTGTCATATATATCAGATCATACCTTCGTTCTAGAAGATAAATAATGGTCTCCAGCGCCCTATGCACACATCCTCATTTTACTTCTAGCTACAGGGTGTGTTGGCACTTGACATTTTTCAAGATTTGGGGGTGAGGAAGGTAGAGAATTAAACCATTATTTTTTACTAAGCACCTCTTATATGCCATTCATTTGGTTAGCACTTATTGAATACCTACTATGTACCAAGTTCTATGCTAGGAGCTTCCATATGTATTATTTCAGTAATTCTCATATCTATCGTACAACACACTGTTATTCTACCCATTTTACTGATGAGGAAACCAAGGCTGAGAGCCAGTACATTGCTTCTGAACACCTGAGAAGTGACAGAGTTTAAGACAATCCCGGGGCAGTTCCCTGGTGGCCTAGTGGTTAGGATTCTGGGCTTTCACTGCCATCACCCGGGGTTCAATCCCTGGTCGGGGAACTGAGATTCTGCAAGCCACGCAGCACGACACAAAAAAAACCACAAACAATCCCAGACCTACCAGCCAAAGCCCACATTTATATCTCTATAGCACTTCCATAGGCCTCGGAGATGGAGAAGGTGGAAGAAATTCTTCAATCCGAAACTCAGAGAGGGGACGCAAACTACCCCACATCACACAGCCGGCCAGTGACGGAGGAGAGAACAGAGGCCAGTGCCCTGAGTCCCCACCCAGAGCCCACAGCCTGGGGTAGGCTGCTCAGGCAGTGGGCACTCCCCTTCTGACAGCCAGCTCTTGTGCTCTCCCAGTGTGGACAGAGGGGGATGGGAGGGTCTCCAACCTTCTCATCTTGCCCCTGACCCTAAATCTGTTGAAGAAGGGAAGTAGGGTTGGGGGCATAATTGAAATACTGAGCTAAGCCTGCCTCCTTTGGAGGTAGAGCTTCATGAGGCATTTCCAGTTCAGTGCCTTCCTATAAAACTGAATATAAGTGGAATTTGTATCAGCTCATCACCCCCAGGAGACATTGGATGAGTTATTTTACCTTCCGGTGCCTCAGTTTCCTCATCTGTCAAATGGAGCATTTAACTAGAGAGTCTCCAAGACTCTTTTCAACCATGAAAGTGTTTGGCTTATGGGAGGACTTTCTTGACAAGACCCACGAGGCCCCCGGCAGATCGCCAGCCACGCCTCCAGTCTTGATCACACCCGTACCGCCAGCCACACTGGCCGTCTCTCAGTTCCTCATCAGGCCACTGCCCACTTCTGGACTCTTCTCACAGCATCCCCTCTGCCTGGAGCAGTCTTCCTTCCCTCTCCTCTCCACCTCTGTAAGGCCTTCTCATCCCTCAGCTCCATTCTCTCTCCCGCCATCCTCATGCTCCTGGCCCCATGAACCTCTGGTCTAAATGCTCTCCATTGTGAAAACATTCATTTAATTGTGGAAGTATTTGGTGGACATCGATGCGAAGATCCACCAGGTAAGAGCCCTCTCTCTCTACACCTGATGTCCACCGGGCCCAGCACGGAGTCTGGCTCACCGTGGACCAAATGAATGAGTTTGTTCAGAGGGTCTCCAATTCCCACTGATGTCACCCTATGTAGGCAGGGAGAATACAGGCCATGAGGTCAGGAGAAGTTCTCCACTAGAGGCCCTGCCCCTTCACTCCATTCTATTTTTTTTTTCTTTTTTTGGCCACGCCGCAAGGCATGTGGGACCTTAGTTCCCCGACCAGGGATCGAACCTGTGCCCCCTGCAGTGGATACACGGAGTCAACCACTGGACCACCAAAGAAGTCCTTTTTCTCCCTCTCTATTTCCCCCCCTTCACCCCATTCTAGAACAGAGAGTCTGAACGTCACCTGCCTCCATCCACTCCCCGAGGGTAAAAATAGCTTGTCTGAAATCTGATACCTACCCTCAGCTGGGTCATCTGGAGAATTCCTCCCGCCCCACTGAAGAGCCAGCCAGGGGCCAGAGAGGGCAGGGAGGGCATTTCCTGAATGCTTAACCATTCCTATCTCATCTGATACACAGGAAACATTTGAGGTGTTATCATTGGCAAGGTACACAGGGGACCCAGAGAAGTCCCAAGTCCAAGGTCCCGCAGCTCTAAACCACAGAGCCAGGGCTTAAGTGCAGGCCTCCTGCTTCTATCTACAAGGTAGCTCTTGCCTCCTCACCACAAGACTGAAAAGGGCTTAGAGATTGAATACAACTGCCTGCTGGTATGAACGGGGAAACTGAGGCAGTGGGTGCCATCTGTCCAAGGTCTTAAGTGAAAGGGCCTGAAGTGGGGCAGACCTTGAGTAAGTAATTGAGAAGGTGAGGACAATCCCCATCCCATCTCCATCCAAGACTTCTGAGGGTTAAAGGAGATCCCGAAACTGAGGGCACCCGACTAACTGTGAAGCGCTGCCAGATGTGACGGAGGCTGGAGATGACGAAGCAGTTGGGCAGGACCAGACTTGTCTTTCCCCCAGCAGCCTTCTCACTCCTGGAAACCAGAATGTGGAGATGGGAGGAAATGTATGGAAAGTGCCTTGTAAACCACAGTGGCTCAGCCCTCCTTTTATTCCAGCACTTCTTGAGTCTGCGAAGGGCCTGCCCACAGGGACAGGACAGCCCGAGTGGATCCCCACACAGAGCAAGACAGGGGTTACCTGGGAGACACTGCTATGCAGAGCGGGCGCAGCAGGGGGCCTGAAAATGAGGTGGAACCTGCAGGGACTGGCTGTGTGGGACTGGGATTCAAAGTAGCCTCAACCTCAGCTCTGCTTCTCTGCATTGTTTGGGCACTGTCCCCACAGAGTGTTGCAGAACTATGACCGATGGGACGTGAGCAAGTTTTTAAATGTCTCTGGCCCCAGCTTCCTCCTTTATAAAACTGAAAGGGTAGGTATGCAAGTGAGAATGAAAACAATCGTGCTCCCTCGTTTAATTATTTAATATGTGCCAGGTGTGGTGCTAAGCATTTTCTGTGCCTTTTCTCTTTCAATCCTCACACAGCCCTAATAGTCAAATGTTGTTATTCCCATTTTACAGATGGGAAAACAGAGGCTCAGAAAGGGTATGCTGCATGCGCGCACACACATACACACCCACACCCATGCACACACACACACACACACACACACACACAGCCAGTAAAGGGCAGAGTTGGGACTTGAACCCAAGTGTGTTTAACTCAAGGGCTGAGTCTGCTTGGGTACTTTGCTGTAACTGCCTCTCTCTTGTCTGACAGGCAGGATAGTTATTGCTGCATCCCAGGCATCAGTGCCAGGCACAGGCCCTTCCTTACCCACACATGCCAGGCAGGGCCCTCAGGAAAGCTCTCCTCCCCATCGACCCCCACATCCTCTGCAGGAAACAGTGATGGTATCAGGAGCTCCTCCCAGCACAGTCCAGGGTCCGGGCACTTGTCCTACTGGATGCTCAAGGCCAGCAGCCTGTGAGGGAGTGAGGTGCCACCACCAGTGCAGAGACTGCAAGCTGTCTGTCAGCAGAAAACTATACTTTCTAAATCCTTAACTTTGGGGAGTGGGAGGAAACCTCATGGACAGCTAGATAGGTCCCTCTCAGACGCAGGCATGTCCAGCTACCCCTGCCCCTCCACCACTGACAGCTGCCTCCCTGCAGCTTCCTTCCTTGGAGCTGTTTGCCACCTCTCACCCCCTACATCCAGCAGACCCCAGAAAGTGGCAGGAGGGGTCTGCACAGAGGCAGTCTGACCCCAAGTGTGACTGGCCCCTCCGGCAAGCCCCTCTGATAGTATCCAGCATGGAACTCACATTCACGGGGAACCCCCCGCCATGCGAGCCCCTGGCAGTGGGGTGAGCCCTTCAGGATCTGTGAAGAATAGGGCCAGCCTCTCTCTTCATCAGAGCCCTTCATGCCCTGTCTGCCAGATAGCCAAGGCTGCTGCCTGACACCGCATCTGAGTCACCATGGCAACGGGTGGCCAGGCGATGGGCCAGGTCTGGCCATCCTGCAAGCAAGTCCATTTACCTTGGAGCTGGAAACAGTTACAGGGACCACAGGAGAGCACGGGGGAGAGGGAGAGAGAAAGAGAAGAGGGGAGGGGGAGGAGAGAGGGGTTACAGAGAGAGAAAGAGGGAAAGAAGGGAAAGAGAGAAAGGGAATAGAAAAACCATGAGGTCAAAGAATAGACGCTGGTAGGGAACAGAGCAAGTGGAAGAGAGGACACACACACACACACACACACACACACACCCAAGAGAGAAGTGAGGGAGGCAGGAAAGGGCCCCCTCGCAAACTCCCCCACTGCTCACATTCCTCAGGCTAGAGCTGCTCTCAGTCCTTTGGGATTCTGGCCACAGCTGGGACTTCCTGCCCCAGGAAGCTGGCAGCCCCGTGGCCCCTTGGAGGCCCCAGCTGCTGCTCCAGTCCCTGCAGTCCCCTCCACTGAGGGATGGTGTCTGCCCTCCCCAGCAGGTGGGGCCCCTGCCCCAACCCCTCAGGCAGCACCTACAGGTTCAGTCCCCTGCTTGGTCCCCACACTCCCCCAAGGCCCCAGCTGGTCACCGGTCACCAGTTCTCCCGTCCTCTCGCCCAGTTCCCCTCCCCTCATACAACACACCAACTTCTTTCCTCCAAAGTGTTCAAGAAATCATTCCTAAGCAGAGCAGAGTGGCGAGAGTGGGTGTGACTTCACCCACAGAACGCATTTCCTTACTCCGCAGGAAGAGTGGGCCTCAGGAGGCCCAGCAAGGGGACACCAACCCTCGAGGGGCTGCTTCTAAGGCCCCGAGTCGCCAGGTGGAAGGCTGGGACCCAGAGCTGGGCCTGGCTGCTCCCTGGCAGGGGCTGCTGAGCTGAGCAGGTGTGCCCGTGGTTCTCTGCTGGGCACTCACCATGTTCCAGGGCCTTCCTCGGCCTCAAGCTCTCTGGCTGCGAGGTGGCCTTATCATTCCTGTCCTAGTCCCACTCCCACCCCCATGTGCCCTAAACTGTCTCAGAGGAATCTGAGCCCACAAGAAAGGCTTGTTGAAGAGGTGATGAGCAGGGCAGAGAGAGAAGAAAGAAAAACAGGAAGGCATAGGGGGCTGGCAAGGGGGACACAGCCTGCATTGGAATCCTGGTACCGCCTCTGTTTCCCTGGATAAACTTAGTCACTTACTTAAGCCACTCTGAACCTCACTTTCCACATCTGTAACATGGGAATAATAATATCATAGTGAGTATTCAATGAGATTATATACAAAGTGCTTAGACCAGGATCTGACCTATAGAAAATGCTTGAAAAGTGTCAGCTCTCCATGTTGTTAAAAAGCCAAGGCATGGGGACTTCCCTGGTGGTCCAGTGGGTAAGTCTCCACGCTCCCAATGGAGGGGGTCCGGGTTCAATCCCTGGTTGGGGAACTAGATCCCACATGCATGCCACAACTAAGAGTTGCACGCGGCAACTAAGAAGCCCGCGTGCCACAACTAAGAAGCCCGCGTGCTGCAACTAAAAGTTCTGCATGCTGCAACAAAGATCCCGCGTGCTGCAGCTAAGACCCGGCACAGCCTAAATAAATAAAAATAAATCTTTAAAAAAAGAAAAAAAAGCTGAGACATTTATATCATTCTTTTAGATTCCATACAATACATAAATAGACTCATAGACATAGAAAACAAACTTATGGTTACCAAAGGGGAAAGGGTGGGAGAGGGAGGGACAACTTAGGAATTTGGGATGAACAGATACACACTACTATATATAAAATAGATAAACAACAAGGACCTACTATATAGCACAGGGAACTATATTCAATATCTTGTGATAACCCATAATGGAAAAGAATCTAAAAGAATATATATATATATATAAAT
>NW_020172632.1:6934153-6946540 GCF_003031525.2 Neophocaena asiaeorientalis asiaeorientalis | reverse complement strand
TATATATATATATATATATATATATACACATCACTGAGTCACTTTGCTGTACACCTGAAACTAACACAACAATGTAAATCAACTATACTTCAATTAAAAAAAAATGCCAAGGCATTGTTGAAGGACACAGGGAATCATCCTAACTGGAAGGGCCTGCACTGGTCCCTGGGGTAAGAGATCCCCGCCGTGACTGGCCAGGCGGCCCTGGCAGAGCCCATGCCAAGCTTGAGGACGAGGACCCAGGCTTTGGGTGGACAAGAGAGCTGTGGGAAGCTCCCAGTGGTGGCAGACAGGCCTTTCTACCCAATTCCAGGACAGACACTTCCAGGTAAACACGCCAAATGTCTACCACCAGGGCTTCATTTCATCCATGGATCAAGATGTTGAACAGGCCGGAGTCTGTGGTACTCCAAGGAGGCCTCCCACGGATGATCACTCACAGTCTAGCCAGACTCAGCAACTTCTCATCTCCCTGGCCCCTGAAAGGCTCAAGACGCCTCACTAAGGAAATGGCTTCTTGGAATAGAAGGCAGTGATCGCAAGAAGCCAGCTTGGGTTCACAGGGAACAAGGCATCCGGGCACAAGGGAAGAGCTCACTGGGGCAGGAATAGACATAGTTTGCGTTTGCACAGATCCAGAACATTGTGGGTGCGCAGTAGACATGAGTTAAATTGAACCTGGGAGCTGTCTCCCACATTTGTCTGCTCTGTTCAACTTTTGGTCAAAGGGCTTGAATGAAGACACACCTGGTCATGGATGGCCACCTGAAAGGTTGTAACTTTTAAACATAAAACCAAGCAGATGAAAATGAACACGATTCACACTGTCAGGCTGCATTTAAGTTTTTCTGTTGCCATCACTTTGTTCTATGTGTGCTGGCGTGGCTCTAGCTTAATGGTTGTTTATGCAAAAATGGCCTCATGGTTTCCCGTAACCACAAGCACAACAGTGGCAACTCCTGCTGCATCCAAAGGGGGCCCTGTGGTTGCTGAAGGCCTCTGAGGAGGTGAGCAGTGGGGACGTGTTTAGGGCAGGAGTGATTGGGTGGCAGGGAAGAGACAGCCTCTAGCTGAGGCACGGCAGGCAGTGTGAGGCCCAGCTCTGTAAGGGGGAGACAGAGCGGACAGGGAGTGGCACAGGACGGACAGCCAGGGAGTAGGGGGCGACAGCGAGGGGGCCAGGCTACTTGTGGCTTGAGTGACAGCCCTCTGGCTGCAAATGTGAGGGCTGGCGGGGTCAGAGGACAGGAGGGTCCTGGTAAGGAATAAAACCAAGACCAAACAGGAGTGGGCAAGGTTAGAAAGAGGCTAATTCTGGCCGGGGATCAGCATCAACATTTTTAAAGACCCAGACTCTCCACTCATGAATAGACAGTAAACAAAGGAACGAGATTGTTTTAGAGTGAAAAGTACTGTAAGAAGGAAAACAGTGGCACTATTCACAATAGCCAAGACGTGGAAGCAACCTAAATGTCCATCGACAGAGAAATGGATAAAGAAGATGTGGTACTGTGCTCGCTTCAGCAGCACATATACTAAAATTGGAATGATACAGAGAAGATTAGCGTGGCCCCTGCGCGAGGATGACATGCAAATTCGTGAAGCGTTCCATATTTTTCCAACAAAACATTGTGAAGCAACTATACTCCAATAAAAATTAAGTACTTTACATAATTATTTTTTAAAAGAAAATGCAAAGTATTTCCTAAAAGAAAAAGAAAGTCATGAATCAAAGTATATTTCAAGTTACTGGCATCACCGCATGGAAAAATAAGGACTTTAAAACTCATGATTTTGACTGTATATCCTTAGTGGGACTTATCCTAAGAACAGAAAGGGGGCTTCCCTGGTGGCGCAGTGGTTGAGAGTCCACCTGCCGATGCAGGGGACACGGGTTCGTGCCCCGGTCCGGGAAGATCCCACATGCCGCGGAGCGGCTGGGCCCGTGAGCCGTGGCCGCTGAGCCTACGCATCTGGAGTCTGTGCTCCGCTACGGGAGAGGCCACAACAATGAGAGGCCCGTGTACCGTAAAAAAAAAAAGAAGATATGGTACATATATACAATGGAATGTTAGCCATAAAAAGGAAAAAAAGAATGCCATTTGCAGCAACATGGATGGACCTAGAGATTATCGTTAAAGTACTGTAAGAAGGAAAACAGTGGCACTATTCACAATAGCCAAGACGTGGAAGCAACCTAAATGTCCATCGACAGAGGAATGGATAAAGAAGATGTGGTACTGTGCTCGCTTCAGCAGCACATATACTAAAATTGGAATGATACAGAGAAGATTAGCGTGGCCCCTGCGCGAGGATGACATGCAAATTCGTGAAGCGTTCCATATTTTTCCAACAAAACATTGTGAAGCAACTATACTCCAATAAAAATTAAGTACTTTACATAATTATTTTTTAAAAGAAAATGCAAAGTATTTCCTAAAAGAAAAAGAAAGTCATGAATCAAAGTATATTTCAAGTTACTGGCATCACCGCATGGAAAAATAAGGACTTTAAAACTCATGATTTTGACTGTATATCCTTAGTGGGACTTATCCTAAGAACAGAAAGGGGGCTTCCCTGGTGGCGCAGTGGTTGAGAGTCCACCTGCCGATGCAGGGGACACGGGTTCGTGCCCCGGTCCGGGAAGATCCCACATGCCGCGGAGCGGCTGGGCCCGTGAGCCGTGGCCGCTGAGCCTACGCATCTGGAGTCTGTGCTCCGCTACGGGAGAGGCCACAACAATGAGAGGCCCGTGTACCGTAAAAAAAAAAAGAAGATATGGTACATATATACAATGGAATGTTAGCCATAAAAAGGAAAAAAAGAATGCCATTTGCAGCAACATGGATGGACCTAGAGATTATCGTACTAAGTGAAGTAAGTCAGACAGAGAAGGACAAATATCATAGGATGTCACTTATATGTAGAATCTAAAGGAAAAAAATGATACAAATGAACTTATTTACAAAACAGAAATAGACTCACAGACATGGAAAACAAACCTATGGTTACCAACAGGGATGGGGGAGGGGTGGGGATAAACTAGGAGTTTGGGATTAACATATACACACTACTATATATAAAATAAACAATAAGGTCCTACTGTATAGCACAGGGAACTAAATTCAATATCTTGTAATAATTTATAATGGAAAATAATCTGAAAACGAATATATATATATATGTATAACAATCCCGTTGCTGTACACTTGAAAGTAACACAACATCGTAAATTAACTATACTTCAATTTAAAAGAATTTTTTAGAAAGAAGAAAAACAGCATATGTGATAGAGAGAGAAGGTGGTGGACCTGAAGGAACTAATTTAGGTCGAGTAATCAAGGAGACTCGTGGCCAAGATCTGAATGAATGACAAGCAGGAGAGATTGGGCAAGGTTCTGGGGGCACAGGGTCCCAGGCAGGGGAGCAGAGGGTGCAAAGAGCACAAGGAGGAATGGGAACAAGCTTGGCTGCCAGAGGAAGAGCAGGGTGGCCAGAGTAGCCAGGGCAGTGTCAGGGAGAAGGGAAGAGACCGGGAAGAGTCCTATGTCACCCAAGGCCTAAGGTCTCAGTGGAGCTTGGATTTTACTCGAGGTGTGATGGGAAAAACTGAAGTCTATGAGTGGGGAGAGAGTGATCTGGCCTGCATTTTAAGATCACTCTGCTGGGGACTTCCCTGGTGGCACAGGGGTTAAGAATCCACCTGCCAATTCAGGGTACACGGGTTCGAGCCCTGGTCCAGGAAGATCCCACATGCCTTGGAACAACTAAGCCCATGCGCCACAACTACTGATCCTGCGCTCTAGAGCCCTGCAAGCCACAACTACTGAGCCTGCGCCCCTGGAGCCCACGCTCCGCGACAACAGAAGCCACAGTAATGCGAAGCCCGTGCACCACAACGAAGAGTAACCCCCGCTCGCTGCAACTAGAGAAAGCCTGCGCGCAGCAACGATGACCCAATGCAGCCAAAAAATAAATAAATTAGTAGTATAAATAAATAAATAAAATATCTTTAAAAAATAAAAAAGATCACTCTGCTGTTGTGTGGGGGCAGATTGCAGGGTGAGAGAGAAGAAGCAGTGAGACTTCTCCGTGGGCCCCTGCAGTCTGAAGAGAGATGATGGACCCAGCAGTATGGGAGGTGGAGCCAGTGCAACATGCTGAAGGCTTCCATGTGTGAGAGTGAGAGAACAGGAGGTCGTGGGGAGGATCCAGACTTTGGACAAATGGCTGGTAGGTGGTGGTGATGGTTACTGAGTTGGGAGAGACCAGGGGAGAAATAAGTAGGGGTGGAATCAAAAATTTTTGAGATCCTATGAAACACTTAAAGAGAGATGTCAAGGAGGATGAATGTTCAAGTTTGGAGTCCGCTGGAGAAGAGGCTGCACCTGGGGACATGAGAATACTTGGGCTTTTAAGATCCACAGGACTCTGCAACCTTGTGGTCGGTCAAAGGTGGCTGCCAATTCTTTCCTACTCCTCCTTAGACCCCAGGTTGGGTCTAATCCCCTCCTCTTGAATCTGGATCCCCCTTAGTGACATTTCAACTGGTGACTTCTTTTTTTTATATGTGTTGGGTCTTTGTTGCTACACGTGGGCTTTCTTCTAGTTGCGGCAAGCAGGAGCTACTCTTCATTGCGGTGCGCGGGCTTATTGCGGTGTCTTCTCTTGTTGTGGAGCATGGGCTCTAGACACGCGGGCTTCAGTAGTTGCAGCACCCAGGGCTTAGAGCACACGGGCTTCAGTAGTTGTGGCACACGGGCTTAGTTGCTCCATGGCATGTGGGATCTTCCCGGACCAGGGCTGGAACTCGTGTCCCCTGCATTGGCAGGCGGATTCTTAACCACTGTGCCACCAGGGAAGTCCTCAACTGGTGACTTCTGAGGCCAGATCATGAGAAGCCTGGCAGCTTCCACCCAGGGCTCTTGGAACTCTTGCTCTGGTGGAACCCACTGCCAGGTGGGAAGTCTGACTTCCCACTGAGACCTTCATATGGAAAAGGCCCAATGTGGCTGCTCAGAATGACAGTCCCAGCTAGAACCAACCTTCCGGCCATTCCCACCAAGGGGCCAAATACCAGTGAAGCCATGGTGGACTCCATAGTCCAGCCCATCCACTGGCTGAACACCACCAAGTAACCTCCATCAACACCACATAGAGCAGAAGAGTCACCCAGCCAAGCCCTGCCCAAATCCCTGACCCACAAAAATCTCAAGATAAAATAAAACAGTTCTTGTTTTAGGCCACTAAGTTTGGGGATAGTTTGTCACACAGTCATAGTAATAGAACAGACATCATCCAAGGAGAGAGCAAAAGAGGTCGGCTAGGAAGGAGAAGCCTGCAAGGGAGCCAGAGAAGGAGCCCTGAGGTGGGAGGATCTCCAGGAGGAGGGGCGCCTGTGGGTCCAAGGTCTGAGAAGCTCTAAGGGGGCGGGAGGAAGGGCGAGAGAAGAGCCCATTAGAGTGTATTAGGAAAAGGATGAGAGGAAAGAAGTGGAAGCAGGGACCACAGAAAACTCTTTCAGATTCTTGTGGGAATGGGGAGCAAAGAAACAAGGGAGTATCTGGGAGGGGGCATGGGGACAAGGGAGGGGTTCTGTTTGCCTAGAGGCAGGAGAACAAAGAGCTCGTTTGTCTGCTAATGGGACAGAGCCAGTTGTGTGCCTGAGAACCGCCTACAGCACAGGGACTGCCCAAGAACTGCTCTCCCAGAAGCTCAGAAAATCCCTTTTTAGAAATCTATGGCTGTCATTTACTGTGCACCTACTATGTGCCAGCCCTAGTTCTTGGGGGTCTTTTAATTCCCAAGTCCACCCTGAAGCAGGAGACCTCATTTTACGGTTGAGAAAAAGGAAACTCAGGGAACAGGGAAAGATCCACTCAAAGACACATGACCAGTAAAAGGTAGATCAGAGACTGGACGTGGGCTCTTCTGACCCCAGAGTCTGGCAGGGGTGCTGCAGGGGGACCAGTCCTGGAGGGAGATCAGATCCCCCAGCCTACGGGACTTATGAGACAGAACCTGGCACTTGGGAGACCCTCCATCGGCTTCCTCCCTGCTCTCCTGCCTTCCAGGTGATACAGAGAAAGAGCTGGACGGGAGTGGTCCCTGGCCAGTCCATCCCCCACTGGGCTGTGGGGATCTCACCACCACCCACCATCACCATCCCCCCATGCCTCTGCAGAGGGCCTAGCAGGCTCAGAAGTCCCTCCCAGTCTCCTGTTTGCCTCCCTGAGAACCAGTCTGAGCAGGGGTGAGACACACCTTCTCTCAGTCTTGCAGCCTGAAAGCTCTACTTTTATCTTCCAAAGTAAGGGCAGGTAGGTGGGGACCAGGTAATCTCAGACCCAAGAGGCCCTCAGGGTAGGGGTGGAGGAAGCAATGCTGTACTTGGCCCTTCCCTTGCCCCAAAGTCATTCAGTCCTTGGGCCCCTTCCTCTCCCCAGGCCCATGTGTCCCACGTACCCCACTGCTCTCAAAGCCTGTAGGCAGGCCGTCCAATCTCTATGTAAATGCATCACGACACTAACCTCCTTGGCACAAAGCAGGCTCAAATGACAGGGCCCATTATTACCCCCGTGTCCACATGTTTCGGATGAGGAAACTGAGGCTGGGAAAAGGTAGCCACTAGCCCAGAATGAGCCGGATCCTTCTGACTCCAGACCACCATCCCTCCCACAGCTCTTGGGGCAGTATCCCCAGAGAAGGAGAGGAGCTGGGTCTCTCCATACCCTCCTTAAGGGATCAAATGGAAATTGAGACTCACCTGGTTTGGCCCAGCCCTGGAGTGTGCTGGAAATCTGAGGTTGCTTTAGGAAGACTTGAAGGCCACTCCCCTTCCAGGCCTCTGAACGGATTTCAGGCCTAGGAGCAGGGCCACACCTGGCTGGGCCGCACCCCCAGGGCGGATCACAGCCTGTTCTAGAAGTGGAGTTCAGCACTGCCACCAGCAGTGAGCATCCCATTCCAAATGATGGGCCTCTGTGTGGCACCGCAGAGGCGCTGCCAGCCAGCCTGCTGACTCCCTGGACTTTTGAACAACCAGACAAGGTAAAGCACATACAACCACTTTCTAGACTGTAAAGTGGGTGTACATATTAAGGAGATAAACTCCTTGAAAACAGGAGCCAGGCCCATGTCTCTCTAGAGTCCCAGGGCCTCACTATTTTTTTTTTCCAGCTCTATTGAGATATGGTTGACAAATAAAAGTTGTACACATTCAGGTTGCAAAACACAATGTTTTGATATACGTATATATCGTGAAATGATTACCACAATCAATCTAATCAACACATCCATCACCTCATTTTTTTTTTTTTTTTTTGCGGTACGCGGGCCTCTCACTGCTGTGGCCTCTCCCGTTGCGGCTCTGGACGCGCAGGCTCAGCGGCCATGGCCCACGGGCCCAGCCGCTCCGTGGCATGCGGGATCTTCCCGGACTGGGGCACGAACCCGTGTCCTCTGCATCGGCAGGCGGACTCTCAACCACTACGCCACCAGGGAAGCTCACAGTTACCCTTTTTTGGGGAGAGTGGTGAGGATGCTTGAGATCCACATTCTTAGCAAATTTCCAGTACATAAGGCATTATTGTTAACTACAGTCACCATGCTGTATTTTAGGTCTCCAGAACTTATTCATCTTATAACTGAAAGTTTGTACCCTTTGACCAACATCTCCCTTTTCCCACCCCCTATCACCCCACTATACTTTTTTGAGCACCTACTATGTTCCAGGCATTTATATACATTATATAATGGCTTCGTATCCATAATACCATTTAATCCTCACCAAACCCTGTGAGGGACAACTATCCCTCTTGCACAGAAAAGGGAACTGAAACCGGGCTATCTGAGGGCCACGTTGCTCTGGGTGGTCGAGCTGGGATTTTTGCTTTTCTCACTACCACAGTTCTTTCTACTCATTCACTAGGCTTCCTCTCCAAAAGAGGTACTTAATACTTAATGTCTACTGCCATTAATTAATTAATGTCTGATTTGCTGAGAGAAGGTTATTACTATTGAAGAAGGCCCAGGCAGGATACATGTGTTACATGGGCAAGGGGGCCAGGGAGAGACACCTCAAGGGGTTACTGCCAAATGTTCTCCCTCTTCCTTGCGGAAAGAGCTTTTCCCACATCTCATACACAGGTGCCTCTGCCGGGACCATGCTTCCTAACCTGGAAAAGTTTTCAAGGCTGAGCTACTCCATCAGCTCTTCCAGGGAGACTGCCCTGTCCCCTAGGCTATGAGGGGTCACCTCCGGGCTTGCCTCTGTCACAGCCTGGCCACACTGTACTCTCATCATTGGTTTTTACCACTCTCTGTCTCCCCATCAGCTTGAGGGAACCTGAGGACAGGTCCAGTCTGACTCATCCCTGTGTTCCCAAAATGCCAGACTCTGGTCCTTTCCATCACTGCCCTTGTGCCACCTCCTACCCACAAGGAGGCTGCTTCTGGGAGTGGCAGGAACACACAGGTCTGCAGCCAGGGAGCTGGCAGAGGACCCAGCCGGCAGTACCATCTGTCCCTGGAGGCACAGGACAGAGCAGGCACAAGGCAGAGGTGTCAGTTCCTCGGCTCAGCCAGGTCAGCCCAGGACAAGGCCCAGCTGTAGCTCAGGGTCAGCCGAGACTTCAAATTCTCTAACTAGCTCAAAGTGACTCAGTGCCAGAGCCTTGGTTTTCTTAGCTGTAAAGCTAGCTGGATACCAGCAGACTTGCAGAGCTGTTGGGAAGTTTAAACACACCTGACACTCCATAGGTGCTCAACAAAAAGCTAGCATTTACCATCTCATCTGACCCACTGACCCTGTCATTAACCCACTGAGGAAACTGAAGTCCGGATGAGACGGAAATAAAAGAACCAATATTTACTGTGGCCAGTTATGTGCCAGGATCTACACTCCTCCACTGTCTTTAACAAGATCTGCAGGAACAGACCTGGTTCACAGATGAGGAAACAGGTCTACAGGGAGTGAAGTGTGTGAGCGTCTCTAAGGTAGTTATCTGGACTCTTACCACTGTCCAGCTCGGACCCACCTGGACCAGGC
This sequence comes from Neophocaena asiaeorientalis asiaeorientalis, assembly GCF_003031525.2. Classification (NCBI taxonomy): domain Eukaryota; kingdom Metazoa; phylum Chordata; class Mammalia; order Artiodactyla; family Phocoenidae; genus Neophocaena; species Neophocaena asiaeorientalis. The sequence continues at coordinate 6,937,491 of NW_020172632.1, read as the reverse complement.
ACAGGTGAAGGGCAGGGGTGCAGCCTCCCCTAGGCCCTAGGAGGTAGAGGCAGGAGGTCAGCCCTGAATCTGCATTGTCAGTGTGTGAAGGTGGGCAGAGGAGACTGGCATGGGGTGAGTCTGGGTGTGAGATCGAGGCCACTTTCTCGGTGGCCAAGACAAGGGCTGGAGAAGGGGTCCCAACCTAGCAGGTAGGGGTTCCGAGTCTCTCGCCAGTGGTACAAGCCCAGGCACATCCTCTCACTTCTCTGTGCCTTGTCTGCACCAGGGCGCTGATCCTATGGCCCACCTCCCTATTGTGAGGGGTCAGAGGTGGATGGGAAAGCAGTGGGGACCTTCATGGCGCTGGAGGAGAGGAACTCTGATGATGTGTTCTCCCGGGTTGCTGAGCAAAGTGTGCAGGGACTGCACACCTTGGCACCGAGACTGAGGACCAGAGATTCCCCAAAGAGTACACAGTCTGGTGGGCAGAACAATAGGGCCCACAGCACTCCAAACCCCAAACCCTGCCTCCGGGGTCCAGGCCCCCAGCCTGCAGCACGTCGTAGCCATGTCTCAGCCCCTTCCAGCTGCTCTGCCCTCACTCACTCCACTCCAAGCCATGCCAGCCTTCGTTCGGCAGCTCAGATGCACCAAGCTCCCCCCACATTGGAGCCCATAAATGAATACTATTCCCTCTGCCTGGAACGCTCTTCCCCCATCTCCTCCCATGGCTGCCTCCTTCTCAGCTGCTGGGTCTCCGCTCAGTTGTCACCTGGTCAGAGAGCTCTCTTGTGACCTCTCTCATTATTCTCTAACAGTTCTCTGTTCTCCAGACAGCCTGAGTTTAATCTCAGCAGTGCCACTTACTAGCTGTGTGACCTTGGGCAAGTTACTTAACCTCTCTGTCTCAGTTTGATCTTTAATATGGGCATGGTACCACTATCTACTTCACAGAGTTGTTTTAAGGAATATATGAATTAATGCATGCTTGGCACATAGTTAGCATTTATATGACATTTATTATTACTATTCACAGCTCTTATCACAGATTTTCATTGTATGTTTCTTTGACTACCTTTTCACTGTGTCTCCCTCATTAGCTGTCAGCTCCACACAATAGCCTGGGCTCATCACTGAGCACTCAGCGCTGACACAGGCTAATCGCTGTAGAGGGAACAACTGAGGCCAGTATAACATCCCGAGGAAGCACCATTAATTCTGGGAGCAGCAGGATGGGGGTTTGAAGGGGAATGATGGCTGAGCCAGGTTTTGAAGGATGAAGATGAGTCCTCCAGACTAAGAACACCAAGGCTATCTGCCCATGGCTGAGACTGGGGTTCAAATGTGGCTCCCAAACAGGCTGAAGCTAAGTGTCTGAATCTCATCTCCTCCTCCAGGAAGCCTGCTGGGACCCCTTCAGCCCACTCTGAGCTCCCATGCCCTCATTTGTTCACAAGTTTTTGTGTTCCTGCTACATGAGAGGCACATTATTTTACGTCTAAGGGTCTCCCTTCCTCCACCACACAGCAGGGTCCTTGAGGGAGCTGGGCCCCTACTTTTCACTGTCAGGACCAACCTCAAGGCGGTGCACAAACCCTTCACAAACATCCAGACCCCCAGGATGTCGAGGCTGATGGGGACCTCAGAGAACAACCAGGGAGGGGGAGCGCGTGGCCCAAGGTTACATGTCAATGATGGGGTGAAGAAGAGATTCTAATCCAGAGGTGGCCAAATGGTATACCCTAAGCCTCCCCACACTCTGAACTAGACCCTGACTGAGGCTGGCGCCGGGGGGCTGGGTAGCAGCATCTCCAGCTGTCCTCGGGTTCAAGGTGAAGCAGGGGGATCACCACAGGGGGTCAGGAACAACGTGGAAGTCTGTGGGTCCGTGAACACATGCACAGATGCTCACGTCTGTTTCTGACCTTCAGCCACCCTGTTGGCAGCACTACCCGGGTGCAGAGCTTCACAGGGGGAACTGGGACAAACAGCTCCATCCTCATTCCCAGAGTAAATGAAGTTCCTGAGCCCCCTTGGGAGCTGCCCGGACCAGGCTAGAACTCAAGCAGAGGTTCCCAGCCTCCCACAGGGTACCAGCCCAGGAGTGCGGGACTCTGACAGCTTGCGTGGGGAAGAAGAAGGGTCTCCACTGAGAGAAACAGGACAGGTGACCCTTCCAGCACCACCACACAGGCACTCAATGCTCCTCCAACCTCCCCCAACCCCACCCCAGCCTGGCAGGAGGCTCACCACCTCATTCATTCACTCACACGTGCCGAGTGCTTGCTGGGTTACCCAGTGATGGGTGAAAGCAAAAACCATCCGACTCCAAAATGCTCACTGTCTACAGTGCCATGGGATACTGACAAGGGCCCCCAAACCCTGTAAAGCAGGGCATGTGGGTTATCTGAGGCCCTCCTTTAACCCGGTTTTCTTTGTCCCCAGTGAAGAGTTTGGTGGGTGGGTTTGCTTGCTTTTCATTAATAGCAGCTTTGGTAACAACCCCGAAAATGGTCTCCTCCTGTATTCCAGGGGAATTTGGAGAATTCAGAAGGAAACAAGGGGAGTCCAAGGAGATCTGCCATGCAGGCAATGATCCAAAGGTGGTGATCAAGGCCAGTTATACAGATAGAGGGAGGGGGTGGAGAAGAGATGTCTTTATTTGCCCCTGCCCCTTTTAAAAGGCTTTTCCCAAAAATGTCTTCAGAGGATGGTAGCTCTACACCCAGCACAGCACGTCTGCCAGTCTGTCCTGAACACTTCTCCATTCCCCAGATCAAAGGGTCCCGACAGGGACCGCTGAGCACTTGGGTCTGTCTGGTGCCTCAGCATCTAATCTCAGCTGCAAAGTCCCTGTTAGGAGGTTCCAGGGAAACGTTCTCTGCGATGTCACCTTGCAGAACACATTTCCAACAGCCCTCATTTGGTCCTGCACGTGCTCTCCCAAAGAGGTCATTGTCCCCAAGAACCCTGGCTTCAGCCTGTCACACTCACTCACACGCACACCCCTAGCCTGTATCTTCTAGCAGCTCCGTGGCCCTCAAGCCCTGAACTCTAAGAGTTAAACACTACAGAGCCACAGAGCTCAGCCGTCAGGTAGAAACCGGCACAGAACTCCATGGGGAGAGACACACACCCCCAGAATAGAATTCCAGACGCAAAGAACTTGCCGAAGACGATTCCACTCAACATAGCCAGCCCTCCTAACGGCCCCTGGGGCTCGTTTGGGGATTGTTGCTTATAATAAACCAGCCCAGGAGTTCTGTGATTTCTCCTTGCAAAGACAGCTAGAAAATGGCCCATGGAAAATGAGAGAGAAGATGTAGGACTTCTGACTTAAAATGGAAACTTCAGTT
>NW_020172632.1:6926544-6934077 GCF_003031525.2 Neophocaena asiaeorientalis asiaeorientalis | reverse complement strand
GTGATTTCCAACATTCTGGATCATTGCTGCCGACACCCCGCTAGCTGTTCGTACCCTCCTCGGAGAGACACTGGTCACCTGAGCGACAGCAGGGCTCCAGCTCCAAATGAAGCTGGTCCGCCTCTCCTCGCACTCCTCCCCGGCTCCCGCCCCTCCTGAGCCAGCCGTTATCAGTTATCACCGTGTCCCGGCCTTTCCTCAGACTGCCCTCGGGCTGCCCTTCCCCTAGCGCCCCACACGGAGGCTCCGCGCCAGCCCGCCTGCCTGCCCAGTGCAGAGCACGGAGGGAGGCTGCCAGCTGGGCCACAGCCATGTCAGGGGGCCCTATGCCCACCCACTGCGCACCCAGCTGGACACTCACTGCACCTCCAGCCACAGCCAAACTTCATCACCCCCACTTCCAGCCCCTGACATCCTCCCCACAGGGACTCTGGCTCTGGGATGGCTCCCGGCCCCAGCCAGTGACACTGGCAAAACAGGCACCGGCTTTCCATCCGTCCACAAGGGGTCAGGCTGGAAGGTGACAGGAGTCTGGGGAGCTGCCAGCAGCCTCCCAGAGAGATACCAGACCCACCTGCTAGGACTCTTCACCCTTGAGGTGCCACCCAACGCTCCAGCCCACCGGCATCCAGCAGCTGCTGGCCAGCGATGGGGCACACGCCCCTCACTTCCTTAAAATAGGTGGCGTGACTTTTCTAAAAGTGACACCTGCCAAATTCCACCCATCCGCACCACAGAGTTCATCCCCCTGGGCTCCCACCCCAGCCCCTAAAAGACTAAAAGACCATCAGGACATTCCCTTCTCCCTCTCACTTCTGCAAGGCACATGGCGAGGCAGCTTTGACACTCACATTGGATTTCTCACGACAGGGCAATAAAATCAAGCGCTTGGTGTTTAAGAAAAGAAGGAGGAGAGTGGAATGCAGGCAGGGGAGCTGGGACGGACAAGTGGATGGCAAATAATAATGAGCACCTCACAATAACCCAGCACCCACTGTGTGCCAGGCCTCACCATGTCCTCATTCCAACCCCACCTGAAGGTCGCTGGGGGAGGGTAGGTGAGGTGCCCCAGGTGGCCCAGCTATTGAGTGCAGAGCTGTGCTGGAACAGAGGTCAGTCCAATTCTGAGGTCTCTGCCCTTCCCTCTGCCCCTCTAGTTCACTCACCACATCCCTAATAATGTCTCCTCTTGGGCCTAAGACAACTGGTTTCTGGGCCTGTTTCTTTCACTAATGTGCTATGTGACTTTGGGCAAGTTTTCTCCTCTCTCTGGGCCGCCCTGTTCTAGAAGTCAAGGACTCTAATGTCCATCACTGTGAGCTCAGGCCTTGCCTTCAAAGAGTTTATGGTCTGTCAGTACTTCAGTGTCTACAAATGCAAAATTAAAGTCACGCCTTAAAAATGGCAAGATGATCCAAGGATGGCACTGAGGACTGGGGCAAGCTGGGAGGCTCTGTGGAGGAGGTAGTGCTAGAGCCGGACGGAAGACTGAATAGGCTGACCAGAGGCGTGAGGTGGGAGGCCTAATGGGAACAGAACAGGGTGCAGTCATAGGCAGTGAGGGCCCTCATCTTGCAGGAAAAAGCTGGGAGTCTATCGTGGAGGACCTTGAATGCCAGGCAACAAGGTTTAGGCATCAAGGAGCCTCTGAGGTTGAAGAACACGCTCAGTATGATAAAAGCCATGTGAGGTGAAGAGGACAGGTGTCATGAGACCTTTCTGGACAGGTAAGAAAACTGGCCTAGAAAGGGGATAGCTCAACTCACTGGATCCCCAATCTCACTGGGTAAGGCATGCAGTCAGGACCATTTCAGGGTCCTCACTATGCAGATGAGCGGATAGAAACCCAGAGAGCTTCTGGTCCCCAACCCTACCCTCTCTCCAGAGCTGTCTGGACTCAGACTCACTGGACTCAATCCAGTGTCCCCGTCTTACAGATGAACACATCGAGACACAGGGATGAAAAGTGAGCCAACCAAAGTCATAGAGCAAGGAAGTTGTCTAGAATCACCACTCCTGGCCTCAAGTCTAGAGTCCTGTCCACGCCACACCACAACAAGGCATAAAATATGAAAGACATCATTCAGTTAGACTTATGAGAAGACTTCCAGCAAGGCTGAATCAAGATACTATCAGGAACCAGATCTTTCTGCAGAGGCTCCTCCAGCCCACAAAGGTCTCCCTCCCCTTTGCTGTTTATTACAGAATTGACTCTGTGTCTCTTTAGCAGCTCTGTTTGGTCTGTTACTCCAATGAATATTTCCAAGGGTATCTGTCTCCCCTTTCCAACTCACTTGGGAGCCCCCTGACGGCTGATATCACATCTTACTCATCTCTGTGCCTATACCACGAGCTACCAGACCAGGGCCCTAAATGCAGAAGGTATGAAACACACCTGATGGATCATAGTCCTGGAAAGGTGAATCCAGAAGAGGTCTTAAGTGATAGCTAGTCAATGGTTCTCCAACTTCAGCCTGCATCAGAATCACCCAGAGGGCTTTTTTTTTTTTTTTGGCCGCTCCAAGAGGCATGTGGGATCTTACTTCCCTGACCAGGGATCAAACCAGCACCCCCTGCAGTGGAAGCGCAGAGTCTTAATCACTGGACTGACAGGGAAGTCCCCAAGGGGCTTATTAAAATACAGATTTCTAGGGCTTCCCTGGTGGCGCAGTGGTTGAGAGTCCGCCTGCCGATGCAGGGGACGCGGGTTCGTGCCCCGGTCCGGGAAGATCCCGCATGCCGCAGAGCGGCTGGGCCCATGAGTCATGGCCGCTGAGCCTGCGCGTCCAGAGCCTGTGCTCCACAACGGGAGAGGCCACAACAGTGAGAGGCCCGCGTACCGCAAAAAATAAATAAATAAAAAATAAAAGACAGATTTCTAGGACCTACCTCCAGCAGAGCTGCAGTAGAGCCCAAGAATTTGCAACAAGCTCCCAAGTGATACTGATGCTGCTGGTCCGGGGACCACGCTTTGAGAACCAGTGAGCTAGGTCAGTCCTCCCATTTTAAGCTGGGGAAGATGAGGCCCAGAGGTTTTAAAGGCAGCAGTTGACAGTATATCACTATCATCGTCATCGTCATCACTGCCATTTTAGCCCTGTCATTTTAGCCCTTCTCACCTGCCCAGCACTGTACAAGCACTTGTTTGTTACCATCTCTGGGCCTCACTCTAAGAGGACAGTATTACGACTAATATTCTCCCGCAGAGGAAAGAACAGAGGCAGAGTCGTCTGTCCAAAGTCACACAACTGATAATACTTAGCACCACAGCTTGCACTCTGATCTAGGTCCAGAGCCCAGAAGCTTAACCACCACTCTACATAACCTGCTTACAGCTTATGCTGACCAAGGAATTATCTAGAGGTTCTCAAATCCAGCAGGCTCATTTCCGGTGAGGGATGAGGTTGTGGTGCCCTCAGTCCAAAGGCCTGGTTCTCGAGTGGTCCATGACTGGAGGAAGATTGCCTCTTAAGCCCCACGAGCCCAGAGTATTTTCTCCCTCAAACACTTCTTGTCCCACATTACATCCTTCATCTGGCCCCACTGATGGGGCCTTCCTGGCTGGAGGACAAACATCGGCATTAATTCTTCAGGTCCATGTCCCAGCTCCACCTCCCACTCAGTGACAAAACACAATAAAACAATCTCCACTCCTACGATGATGCTGGGTTGTCACTGTCCCATCAGACTGGGAGCTCACAGGGGCAGAGACCTCATCTGAGTCCTCAACACAGGATCTGCCCAGACCAAGGGTTTAGTGACCAAGTGATGAATGAATGAATGAATGGATGATTGGGTATAGGGGCAAATGAGGGAATAAGTGAGTGAATAAGTGACCGAACTCCCAGGAATTCCCTCTGCTGGACCTTCTAGCCTTCCCAGATAGGACCACAGACTCTCTAGGTGGGAGGGGACTTCTGACATCATCCACTCGAACTCCCACTTTCAGCACTGCCCTAGCCGAACCCCTCCAGGGGCCAGAACCTGCAGCCGTCCCATCTCCACACACAGGCCTAGTGTCCCAGCCTCCATTTACACACCTCTAAGACTGAAGAACTCACTCCATCTAAGGTTGCCTGGACGATTAAAGAGCTCTAATATCCACAAGGATGTTACCATTATCCTTAGCCATGAGGATAAGGCCATTACCTCATGACCAAGGCTCTGTGTCACCCAGAACAAGGCTGCTCCCCTAGCCTGTGACAGCTGGCAGAGACATGGGAGCACATGGCCTGTCCTCTACTGGCCCTAGTCTCCCTGTTCATATTTCTTTTTTGTTTGTTTGTTTGTTTTTTTGGTTGTTTTTTTTTTGTTTGCGGTACACGGGCCTCTCACTGTTGTGGCCTCTCCCGTTGCGGAGCACAGGCTCCGGACGCGCAGGCTCAGCGGCCATGGCTCACGGGCCCAGCCGCTCCGCGGCATGTGGGATCTTCCCGGACCGGGGCACGAACCCGTGTCCCCTGCATCGACAGGCGGACTCTCAACCACTGCGCCACCAGGGAAGCCCCTCTTCTTTTTTTTTTTAATCTTTAAAATTTTTTAAAAAATTTTGGCTGCACCACACAGCATGTGGGATCTCAGCTCCGTGACCAGGGATCGAACTCGAGTCCACTGCAGTGGAAGCATGGAGTCTGAACCACTGAATCGCCAGGAAGTCCCAGACTTATTTCTTCTAATCCTCTCAAGTCATGAACAAAGCTTCCCACTGTTCCCTCACACATCTGGATTTTCCCTTGTTCCTGCTATTCCATCTACCCTGATGCCCTCTAATAACTCAACATCCAAACCCTCCCCCCAGTCAAGGCCTGGCTCAAATGGCATCACCTCCAGGAAGTCTTCTGGGCTCCTCCTAAGTGGAAATTACATCCTCCTCCTCTGTATCTTCACTCCCCACACATAAACACACAGCCGCAGTTCACAGCTCTTTATTTCTCTCTCACATTGCTTTTTCTCTTAAATTGGACTGACTTGTGCTCATTTCTCCTTCTTGACCTTGAACAAGCAGGTAGAAGGGATGGTGTTGGTTCCTCAGAGCATCCTGCCCCTCTCCCACCAAACACTCAGTTACTGGAACACAGTAGATGCTCAGTAAGCGTCTACAGAATGAGGGAGTGAGTAATGGAATGGGAAAGAACAAGGGAATGTGTGAGTGAATGGAAGTAAATCCATGTGTAAATGAATGATCAAATGAATGAAAGAATGCCATGCTCTCCTGTTCTCCAAGCTAAGACTCTCAGTTCCTTCTGGAGGCCCCTTGGGCTTGGCATGGCAGAATAAAGGAAGCTGTGGGATAAATGGGGAGGGGGCAGAAGGGAGGAACAAAGGAAGTAGGTGGTGATACCAGCAAGAGAGGAAGTAGAGATGACTTCATCGTTGCTTCAAGGCCAGGCCCCCCCTTAGAACCACAGCCATTTATGGAGAAGCCGGGCAAGGAGAGCAGTGAGAAGCCCAGTGAATGGTCCAGAGGGGAGAAGATACAGCATGGTGGGGATGGAGAGGAGGGAATGCCTACAAGGCGTGGAGGCCAGATTCAGGATGTATAAGCGGAGTACTGGACTTGCCCAGCCAGCCCTGAACTCTCTCCTGCCTAGCGGCTCGAGTGTGCTCTCCCTCTCTCTCTCTCTCACCACCTCCTCCTGCAGGAGCTGAACCCCCTCCTTGGCCCAGCTGCTGCGGGTCTGAAACCAGTCCGACTTCCAGGATTGGACCCTTGCCAGGGAGTGGCTCACCCACGGGCTGGTGCTCCCCCCACCCCACGCCTGGCCTGAGTGAGTCAGCATTGGCTGCACCCTCTGGACTGTGAGTCTTGTGGCCCTAGGCACTGTCAAGGGCCAGCCTCCTCATCCTCGTGAGAGGCCTGCCCATCCCAGCTCAAATCCCAGGATGCCTCATGCCCCAGCCTGCCCACGCAAGAGCGCTGCCAGGCACCACTTGGCTTATCCGGATCCTGCCCCTGGGGTAGAGGCAGATCTGCCTGGAGAGGGCGCTGGAGTCGAGGAAGAGCCAGCAGCAGGAGGATCTCAAGGAATTGGGCCCTTCCGAGATGGGGAGGTGGGGCGGGGGGGGGCCTGCAGGCGGCACGGGTCTTACCCAAGTGGTGGGGCGCTCAGGACCTAACAGCTCGCAGAGCCGCGGCCGGGGAGCCTGCTGGGGACGTCGGAGAAGCAGGTCCGTGGGGCGAGGCTCAGCGACTGTGCATCCGAGGTCCTAGAGCAGACCCTGATGGGGGAGGCTGCGGGAAGCTGGAGGGAGGCGCAGGAAGCGGGCAGAGGCCCAGGCAGGAGCGGCCCAGGCCAGTTCCCAGACGAGTCTGGTCCCCTCCCCTCCCCTCGCCAGTGCGGGTGAGGCGGCCCCGGGCTGCCGAGCAGAGCGCCAGGGCTGCAGGACGGGCGCCAGACACTCCGCGCCGCGAGGCGGCAGAGGCGGAAACGCCGGTGGCCGGACCTGACAGGCTAGAGGTGGAGCCAGGCAGGCGGCGGGGTGCAAAACCCGTCTCCCTGTCATTGCTAAACCAGCCCCTCACAGTTTTGAAAAGTAATACCTGCTAGTCGTTCACACCTTATTGAGCACCTGCTGTGTGCCAAACACAGAGCTGGGTGCTGGGATGAGGTTTTGAGCAGGACACACTGGCCCTGGCCTATGGACAGTGGTAGAAAAAAATGAGAATGGGCAGTTCAGAAGAGAGCAAGGAAAATGAATACCACTGATGATCTCTTCACTCAGAGAGAATCACTGTTAGTATCTTCCGGGTATGTGCTTCCAGCTACCCTAGAGCTGAAAGAGGAAAATATGCTGAAAGGGAGAGATGGGGACTCCCCTCCCCCTCCTCCATGTGTAAGTACATATGTTGTTATATAATATGATGTGATCACAGGCATGAAGGAGCCGCCTAGAAGAATCTCCATCAGTAATCACATTTGGGATACAGGCTCATTGGCAGACTTGGAAGAAACCTGACAGAGGATGCTGGTGGTCCCTGAAAGACAACTGTCACAGGAAGAGGAACTTGGTCCACACCAGGACCAGAAAGTGGGAGGGATCAGTCATTCCAGACACCTCACAGGGGCTGGTGGTTGAACTCACCCTGCCCCAGACTCTCTCAACAAAGAGAGTTGCCATGCTGAGCTCACCACACCTGGGGCCCAAGCAGACCTCTGGTGGGGACCCCTGGCTGGGTAACAAGATGAGGGACTTCCCTCATCATTCTGCTCTTGGAGCACCCTAAGGTGTGAGTGTCAGGACAGGAATGGTGGGCACCCCATGCATGGGGCTTTGGCAGCAGCCTGGGCAATAACACAGGCCAACCTCTGGCTCTGCTAGAGGCATTAATGCAGGAGCCTCAACTCAGCAGGGGCCCCAGGTGCCAACAACAGCAAATGACTTCGAGACTGCTTTCCAAGTGCAGTGAGACACATTAGGGAACACCCAGAAACATATGGGACAGGTGGACTTTGCAGGGAAAGGGAATTCCCATACAGGCAGGATGGCTCTGGGCTGACATAAACCGTGGTTTAATTTTTTTTTTTTTTTTTT
>NW_020172632.1:6911718-6926367 GCF_003031525.2 Neophocaena asiaeorientalis asiaeorientalis | reverse complement strand
GGCCTCTCATTATCGTGGCTTACTCTTGTTGCGGAGCATGGGCTCTAGGCACGCAGGCTTCAGTAGTTGTGGCACATGGGCTCAGTAGTTGTGACTTGCGGGCTCTAGAGCTCAGGCTCAGTAGTTGTAGCACACGGGCTTAGTTGCTCCGCAGCATGTGGGATCTTCCCAGGCCAGGGCTCGAACCCATGTCCCTTGCATTGGCAGGCAGATTCTTAACCACTGCGCCACCAGGGAAGCCCGCGTGGTTTAATTTTAATGAGACATTATTCGTAACCAAACGATGAATCCTGTAGATATTCAGGTTATCTAAAAAAAAAAGTGACCATACTGAATATACTGTTTTGTAATCTGCTTTTTTTTCTTTCAACAATTATCATAAACATCTTTCCATAATTTTTATTGCTACGTAGTATTTCTTTCCTTATGGGTCTACTCAAATTTATTGCTTTTAATTACTTTTAATTTTTTTTTTTTTTTTGGCTGCGTTGGGTCTTCACTGCTGCGTGCGGGCTTTTTCTAGTTGCGGTGAGCGGGGGCTACTCTTCGTTACGGCGCACGGGCTTCTCATTGCGGTGGCTTCTCTTGTTGCGGAGCACAGGCTCTAGGTGCAGGAGCTCCAGTAGTCGTGGCTCTTGGGCTCTAGAACGCAGGCTCGGTAGTTGTGGCTCAGGGGCTTAGTTGCTCTGCGGCATGTGGGATCTTCCCAGACCAGGGCTTGAACCTGCGTCCCCTGCATTGGCAGGCAGATTCTTAATCACTGCGCCACCAGGGAAGTCCCTACTCGAATTTATTTAACTAATCTCTTCCTGCTTGCTTGTGTAAGCTTTATTGAAATATTACATACAATAAACTGCGCATATTTAAAGTATACAACTTGATGAGTTTTGTCATATATGTAATATATATATATTTATGACAACATCACTACAATCAAGGTAATGAACATATACATCACCCCCGAAGTTTCCTGATGGCCCTTTATAATCTCTCCCTTCTGCCCCGCACTGCCCCTCCCCCACACCCCCCAGGCACCAAATAATCTGCCTCTGTCACTCTAGATTAGTTTGCATTTTCCAGAATTCTGTATAAATGGAATCATATACTATGTGTTCTTTTTTGTCTGGTTTCATTCACTTGGCATAATTATTTTGCAGTGAATATATACTGTTGTACACATCAGTAATTTGTTCCTTTTTATCGCTGAGTAGAACGTTATCTTATGGATGTACCACAATTTGGTTATTCATTTACTTATTGATGGACTTTGAGTTGTCTCTAGGTACTGACTATTATACAGATAAAGCTGGTATGGACATTCATGTTCAAATCTAGGTGTGCACGTATACTTTCATTTCTCTTAGGTATTTACCTAGGAGTGGAATAGTCAGGTCACATGATAGATGTAGGTTTAACATTTTTTTAAACTGCCAAGATTTTTCCAAAACAGTGGTATCATTTCACATTCCCACCAGTAGTGTATGAGAATTCCAGTTCCTCTATATCTTCACCAGCATTGATTTGGTCAGTCAGTTTAATCTTAGTCATTTCAGTGGATTCACAGCAGTATCACCGTGGGTTTAAGTTCAGTTTTCCTGCTCATTGATGTTGTTAAGGATCTTTCTGTATTTGTATTTGCCATGATCTTTGTATCTTCTTTGGTAAAATGTCTATTCAAATCTTTCCCCCTTTTAAAAAGTTGGATTGCTTTTCTTATTATTGAGTCATAGGAGTTCTTTGTATATCCAAAAGAATTGAAAGTAGGCTCTCCAAAAGATATTTGTACACCCGTGTTCACAGCAGCATTATTCACAACAAGCAAAATGTAGAAGCAACCAGATATCCATCAACTGATGAATGGATAAACAAGAAGTGGTATATACATACAATGAAATATTAATCAGCCTTACAAAGGAAGGAAATTCTGACACATGCTACAACATGGATGAACCTTGAAGACATTATGATTAGTGAAATAAGCCAGACACAAAAAGACAAATACTGTATGATTCCACTCCCTAGAGTAGTCAAATCCATAGAAGCAAAGTAGAATGGTGGTTGCCAAGGGCTGGGGAAGGGGGAAATGAGTTGTTTTACTGAGTGTAGTGTTTCAGGTTTGCAAGAAGAAAAATTCTGAAGATTGGTTGCACAACAATGTGAGTATAATTAACACTACTGAACTGAATACTTAAAAATTGTGAGGGCTTCCCTGCTGGCGCAGTGGTTGAGTCCACCTGCCGATGCAGGGGACTAAAAAAAAAAAAAAAAAAAAAAATTGTGACGCTGGGGAATTCCCTGGCCGTCCAGTGGTTAGGACTCTGCACTTTCACTGCCAAGGTTGGGGGCTCAATCCCTGGTCAGGGAACTAAGATCACGCAAACAGCGTGGTGTGGCCAAAAAAACACAAAAACTCATGAAGTTGGTAAATTATGTTACGTATATTTTACCACAGTTAAAAAATGTTTTAAATAAGAGTTCTTCACATATCTAATAAATACAGTCAGCTGCTCCATATCTGTGAATTCTGCACCCGAAGACTCAACCAACTGCAGATCAAAAACATTCAAAAAAAATTCCAGAAAGTTCCAAAAAGCAAAACTTGAATTTGCTGCCTGCTGACAACTATTTACGTAGCATTTATATTGTATTAGGTATTATAAGTAATCTAAAGATGATTTAAAGTATATGGGGGTGGGGGGGCTTCCCTGGTGGCCCAGTGGTTGAGAGTCTGCCTGCCGATGCAGGGGACGCAGGTTCGTGCCCCGGTCCGGGAAGATGCCACATGCCGCGGAGCAGCTGGGCCCGTGAGCCACAACTACTGAGCCTGCGCGACTGGAGCCTGTCCTCCGGAGCAAGAGAGGCCGTGACACTAAGAGTCCCGCGCACGGCTATGAAAAGGGGCCCCCGCTTGCCACAACTAGAGAAAGCCCTTGCACAGAAACGAAGACTCAACACAGCCAAAAATAAATAAATAAATTTATAAAGTACATGGGGGGATGTGCCGAAATGTAAAATCCTACGCCATTTTATATAAGGGACTTGAGCATCCACAAATCTTGTTATCCGCAGGAGTCCTGGAACCAGTCCTCTGAGGATACTGAGGAGGACCATATTGTCAATTGTCTTTCATATCGGTCTATTGCTAAGATTTCACATGTACTGATGCTCCTTCTTTCCAGCCTTTTCATTATGATGGGTTTGTACCTTTTACTTCCTTTACTGGCCTTTTAATGGACTCTTGTTAATGAGGGGACATTTTAAAAATAAATTAAAATGGTCAGTCCACCATCTCAAACCCTGAGTTAGTAATAATATTAGTAAAATATCCTAAGATTATGTTTTTGTTGTCTTAAAAAAAACATGGCATTACACTGTTTCCATTTGAGCTGACAGCCAACAGAAACTCCTAGCCCTATCTGAATTCCTATTAATCTCTGCATTCTGTTTATAAGGTTGACACCTGGGCACAGACCATAGGACTTTACTTTTATTTCATCATGTTGGATTTGTCTGGGTTCTAGTCCAGGACCTATTTGTCTTTGATTAACTTGTTTGTTTTTTAATAACTCTCAGATGTGCAGAACTGGATTAATGATAATACTTGGCTCAAGACACCATGGCTATCTTTTATACGTATTTATTATTCATTTATTCTTCATTTGTTCATCCATTTATTTATTTTTTAATGAATAGACTATTTTTTGAGCAGTTTCAGATTTACAAAAATATTGAGCGAAAAGTACAAAAAATTCCCACCTGCCCCCTCCCTCCCTCAGTTTTTTCCCCCATTATTAACATCCTGCATTGGCAGAACAAGTTGATGAGCTAATACTGATAAATTATTATTGACTAAATTCCACAGTTTACATTAGGGGTCACTCTTCGTGTTGTACATTCTGTGGGTTTTGACAAACATCCATTTGTCTGTTTGTTTACTTATTTATTTACTTTAAGACTTCTTGGGAACTTCCCTGGTGGCGCAGTGGATAAGGCTCTGCACTCCCAATGCAGGGGGCCTGGGTTCGATCCCTGGTCAGGGAACTAGATCCCACATGCATGCCACAACTAAGCAGCTGGCAAGCCGCAACTAAGGAGCCCACCTGCCGCAACTAAGACCCGGCTCATAAATAAAAAGACTTCTTAAGAGCAGTTTTAGGTTTACAACAAAATTGAGAGGGAGGTACAGAGATTTCCCATATACCCCTATCCCCACACATGCATAGCCCCCTCCATTATCAACATCACTCACCAGAATGTACCATTCTAGTAATGTACCATTTTTACCAAGGATGAACCTACAATGACATATCATAATCACCCAAAGTCCATTGCTTACCTTAGGGTTCACTCTTGGTGTTGTACATTCTATGGGTTTGGACAAAAGTATGATGACATATATCCATCATTAAAATATCATACAGAATATTTTCACTATCCTAAACATCCTCTGTACTCTGCCTATTCATCTCCCTACTCCCCAGCCCTGGCAGCCACTGTATTTTATTGCCTCCATAGTTTTGCCTTTCCTAGAATGTCATATAGTTGGAACCATACAGTACGTAGCCTTTTCAGATTGGCTTCTTTCGGTTAGTAATGTGCATTTAAGATTCTTCATGTCTTTCATGACTTGATAGCTCATTTCTTTTCAGTGCTAAATAATATTCCATTGTCTTGATGTACCAGTTTATTTATCCACTCACCTACTGAGGGACATCTCGGCTGCTTCCAAGTTTTGGCTACTATGAATAAAGCTGCTATAAACATCAGTGTGAAGGTTTTTGTGTGAACATAAGTTTTCAGCTCCTTTGAGCAAATATCAAGGAGCATGATTGCTGAATTATGCAGTAAGAGTATGTTTAGTATTGTAAGAAACCAAACTGTCTTCCACAGTGGCTGTACCATTTTGCATTCCCACCAGCAACTGATGAGAGTTCCTGTTGCTCCACATCCTCCCCAATATTTGATGTTGTCAGTGTTTTGGATTTTGCCAAATCCAAAAAAGTCTTTGGATTTGCCATTCTAATAGATGTGCAGTAGTATCTTGTTGTTTTAATTTGCATTTCCCTGATGACATATGATGTGGAGATTCTTTTCACATGCTTATATGCCATCTGTATTTCTTCTTTGGTAAGATGTCTGTTAAGGTCTTTGTCCCATTTTTTAATGAGATTGTTTTCTTATTGTTGAATTTTAAGAACTCTTTGTATATTTTGGATAAGTCCTTTATCAGATGTGTCTTTGGCAAATATTTTCTCCCAGTCTGTGGCTTGTCTTCTAATTCTCACCAATTTATTTTTAATAATATAATCAAGACCTGTGAACCCACCACCCAAATTTTAGGACATTAGTGATAACTTTCATCTATCTATATTGTCTTCCTCATCCCATGTCCCTCCCCAGCTCAGGGAATCACTATCCTGAATTTTTTTTATTAATTAATTTATTTATTTTTTAGCTGCACTGGTGCTGCACGTGGGCTTTCTCTAGTTGGGCCGAGTGGGGGCTACTCTTCGTGGCAGTGTGTGGGCTTCTCATTGCAGTGGCTTCTCTTGTTGTGGAGCATGGGCTCTAGACACGGGGGCTTCAGTAGTTGTGTCACGTGGGGTCAGTAGTTGTGGCTCATGGGCTTAGTTGCTCTGTGGCATGGGGGATCTTCCCGGACCCAGGGATCAAACCTGTGTCCCCAGCATTGGCAGGCGGATTCTTAACCACTGCACCACCAGGGAAGTCCCTACCCTGAATTTTGTATTTATCATTCCCTTGCTTGGAGGAGGAGGTTTGTTGCTGTTTTTCTATTACAGATTGCTGTTATGAATATTCTCCTACATGACTCCTGGTGCAATACAAGGAGTATATACCTAGGAGTGGGTATATACCTGCTAGAATTGCTGGGGTATAGGGTATGAAAATGTCCAAAGTTACAAAATAATAATAACTTGTTTTTCAAAGTGGTTGTATCAGTTTGTGTACTCACAAGTGACACGTAAGCAATCCCATGATCCACACTCACTGCAATCGTCAGGCTTCTGATTTTGGCCAATCAAATGTTGTAAAATGACATTTTGTTGTTGTCTTGACTTTTGTTTCCATGATTACTAGTAAGTTGAGCATCTCTTCAGTTGTTTATTGGCCATACATATTTCCTTCTCTAAGAAATACCTAGCCATATATTTCTTTCACATTTTTTTTTCTTTATTTGTGGTACGCAGGGCTCTCATTGTTGTGGCTTTCGGCCTCTCCCGTTGCAGAGCACAGGCTCCGGACACGCAGGCTCAGCAGCCATGGCTCACGGACCCAGCTGCTCTGCGGCATGTGTTTCTTTCCCATATTTTGATTAGGCTTGCTTCTCTTTCTTACCAATTTTGCATGTTCTTAATACTTATCTTTTAGCTACTATATGTATTGAAAATATGTTCTTGTGTTTGTAGTACTTTACTTCCTTTAAGATTTCTTTTGAGAAAAAGGAGTTCTGGGTTTTAATATAGTCAAATACATCAGTGTGCTTTGGCAGGTGGATTCTTACCACTGCACCACCAGGGAAGTCCCATGGTTAGTGCTTTTGAGGTCTCTTTAAAAAACTACCCCAAAGTCAGAATGATGTTCACTTACATTTTCTTCTCAATGTTTCAATGTGTTGCTTTGGACCTTTAAGTACTTAACTCATTTGAAATTGACATTTTGGTAAGAAGTTGGGTATGAATTGTTTCATTTTTCCATATCTACAACTAAGTTGTCCACTTCCACTTATTGAATAGCCCCTCTTTCCCCCCTGGGGAAACTGAGGCAAGAGAGATTCAGCAATTTTCCCAAGATCACACAGCTAGTAAGTGTCAAAGCCAGGATTCAAAGCCAGGCAGCCTGGCTCTGGAATCTGCCATAGTCTGAACCACGCTGGTAACTGCCTTTTGCTTCCGTCACGCACATTAAATGCAGAGGAGTTCTATGTCAGGCTCTCAATTCTATTTCACTGGTCAATTTGTCCATTCCTGAGCCTACCCACACTGTTTTAACTATTACAGCTTTATAACAAATACTGATACCTGGTAGGGCAAGTCTACCCACCTTATTTTTCTTCAGAAAGGGCTTGGCTGTTTTTTGGATCTTTATCTATATCTATATCTATCTATCTATAGATATAGATAGATATAGATAGATAGATATAATTCCATAGAAATCCCTGTTTGAACATTAGAGTTGCATTAAATATATTTATATATTAATATATTGATTTGGGGACAACTGATACCCTTATCAATGTTAAGTCTTTGCATTTAAGTAGTCTTATATGTCCCTTGGTTAAGTGTTAAAAATCTTTTCCATGTTAGTCTTACATATCTTTTTTTCCTTAGACACTTTATTCCTTAGATATCTCTCTTGCTACTAGGGTCTTTCTTATTACATTTTCTTAACCTGGGGTCCATGGTCACCAAGGCATGCATGGCTGAGCTCCAAGAGCTCTGTGAAACTTCTGAAACTGTATAGGCATTTTGTGGATGTACATAACTTCCATCAGATTCCCAAACAACAATTGCGAAGAGTTCTAAATGCTTCTTACGTGCCAGGCACTCCCCTGAGCACTTTACAAGTCCCACAACCACCCAGGGAAATAGATGCAGTTATTCCCCCATTTCACGGATAAGGACACTAATTCTCAGAGAGGTTAAGT
This sequence comes from Neophocaena asiaeorientalis asiaeorientalis, assembly GCF_003031525.2. Classification (NCBI taxonomy): domain Eukaryota; kingdom Metazoa; phylum Chordata; class Mammalia; order Artiodactyla; family Phocoenidae; genus Neophocaena; species Neophocaena asiaeorientalis. The sequence goes on along the minus strand of NW_020172632.1, from coordinate 6,918,701 downwards.
ACTTTGCCTGAAGTCACACAGCTAAGAAATTAATGGCCAGCATTCAAACCCAGGCTGTTTGACCCAAAAGCTATACACTGAACCTCCGTAATCTGTAACTTCCAAAGAGGTTGAGGACTTCTGCTCCAGGCTAAGGTACCTGGTCCCCCTGGGCTCCTGTCTGTCCATCTATAAAATGGGTAGATGAGGGTTACTGCTCCACCTGCTTCTCAGGGCTGTTTGGAGAGACAGCTGAGGCCATGGATGGGAAAGAGGCTCTGTAAACCGCAAAATGCAGCACATGAGGCAGCAGGGGTAGTAGAGAAGGCAGGGGCTCAGGCATCTCTCCCACCACCAGTCACCTTCCCAGGTGGCCTCTTCCCAGGAGATGGAGGACACCCCGGCTGAGCTGGGGAGGGGCTGTCCTGCCTGAGCACCCACTCTGCACCAGGCCCTCTGTTGAGGTGGGGATGCAGAATCAGATGTGATCCCATGGTGGGGAGGTCCGACCATAACAGGTGATGACAAGTGGTGAAAGTGCCACGGCGGAGTTAGGCCTGGGGGTGACATAATCACAGAGAGGCGCCTGGTCTAGCCTGGGGGAGCCAGGGAAAGTTTCCTGGTGGAAGTGCCTATGAGCTGTCCTTGTACCACCCTGGCCAGGTGCCCTCCTCTAGATGACCATCCGCTGGCTTCCCTTAGGGCCCCCTCCACTGGCCCCTTTGGAGCAGCCACGTCAGCTTCTGAAGATGCTCATTCGTGGTGCCACGTCTCTGCCTAGGTCCCCTCAGGGACCTCCGCCACTGTTACCACAAAATCCATAGCCCTCCTGTGGCCTCTCCATCAGGCACCTGCCCCCACTTCCTGGCCTCACCCTGATACTCTTCACACCCCAACCCCACTGATTTTTTGCAGACTCACCAGCTCTTCCTGCCTCCTGACCTCAGTGCCTACAGCGTCCCTCTTCCACTCTCTCCCTGAAGGGCTCATTCTCATCCCTCGGGTCCCAGCTTAAATGACACCTCCTCCGAAACACGTTTTCTGACCACCCCATCTAAAGAAGGTCTTCCCTGGGCTTTCTAGTCTCTGTCTCAACCCCTAGTTGATTTCTTTCATAGCTCTTACTATAATTTCCAATTATTTTGTCCATTTGTTTTTCTCTCTTCTCTCCCTCCTATTCCTTCCCATTACAAATGCGTCATGAGGGCAGGGGTCGTGACTGCCTATTCTTGATAGTCTCCTCCGTGCCTAGGTACAGCAGGCACTCAATAAATATTTGTTGGATGAATGAATGACTTAGTAAACAAATAAATGAATCAACTAGATCTTAAAAGACCTAGAGCTGTGCTGTCCAATACAATAGCCACAAACCACTTGTGGCTATTTAAATGTAAATAAATTAAAAGTGAATAAATTTAAAATCCTATTCCTCAGTTGCACTAGTCACATTTCAAGTGCTCAATCTCTACATGTGGCTCGTGGCTACTGTATGGGGGTATTTCCATCATTTCAGAAAGTTCTATTGGACCGCGCTGCTCTGGACGACCTTAAAGGCAGAGAAGGTGGACAAGGGCATTTGGAGCAGAGGGCACAGCATGTACCCAAACCTACAGGTGAGAGAGAGCATGGTGACGCCGTGCTCTGGAATGAAGAAGGGGGCACATGGCTCCATCTTTGCACAACCCTGTTTGCTGTTAGAAAGTTTGGCTTAAAGTAGAGAAGAATGTCAGAACTGGGAGAGTCCTAAGAGACAGCTGGTCCCATCCATTTCTCTTGTAAGTGGAGACTGTGGCCCAGAGAGAAGAGACTTACCCAAGGTCACAGAGAAAGTCACATGGATGGGGCGGGAACCCAGGCCTCCTGACTCCCAGTGCCTTAGGAGTCAGTTTCCCCTGACCAAGTTCATGGACCCCTCTCCCCTCCTTCCTGGCCCCTCTCCCCAACCACAGCCAGGCCACTGAGCCTGGAGAGCACCCCAGGCCCGTCCTGGTCCTTGGCACTCACACTGGCTGCTTTTATTCCTCCTTAAACATCACAAACCCTTCCCCTCCCCACCCCCAGCATCTGACCCCTAGAAATTTTAGACATCCCAAGGAGAATAGCTGCTTATAACCATTTGCTAATTACGTGTATGGATGTCAATTAATTCATTTAGCTAATTACCCACTCGATGGGCACCACGCACCAAAGAACTGTAAAAGACAGGCATATGGTGAGAGAGGGGGGCGACGGCGCTCACTCAGCGTGCCGGGGTGGGGGAGGGAGGGCACCAAGGCTGCAGCAGCTCCCCACCCCAGGATGAGAGGAGGGAGGCAGCTTAATGGCTGGGGGGACGGAGCTGCTGCTGCCGCTGCCATAAAGCATACTTACGGCTTTCCACTAATAGTGCTGGGAAAACACACGCGCACACCCACACACACTCATGCGCACAGAGAAGCACACGTTCGTATATGCACATTTCTGTTTACACACACATTTACGTGCTCACAAACACAGCATGCACATACCCATAAGCACAGTACACATGCACACACGTGGACACACGGACACGCGGGGTCATGTGGAATCAATGCACATTTTCTTCAAGTCCTACCTTCATTGGAGGCTGGAGGGTGGGAATTCTCTCTTACTGCACCCAACTTTAATGGAAAGCACTGTGCTCAGCCTTTCCACATAAGTTATTTCATTTAATCTTCACATAACCCCACAAAGAATGAGTTATCTTCACTTCACAGATGAGGAAACTGAGGCTCAGAGAAGCCAAGACACTTGCCCAAGGCCACACAGCTGGTAGTAGCAAAGGTGAGGCTAATCCCTACACCTCCATGACCACAAGCAGCAGGGGTCAGGGGAAGGGAAAGGGGGGTTTTCTTTCTTTTCAACATATATTTTAAACATTTATTTATTTTTTTAATTTTTTAAATTTATTTATTTTGGCTGCTTCGTGTCTTAGTTGCGGCATGTGGGATCTTTAGTTGTGGCACGTGGGATCTTTCAGCTGTGGCATGCGAACTTCTTAGTTGTGGCATGCATGCTGGATCTAGTTTCCTGACCAGGGACTGAACCCTGGCTCCCTGCATTGGGAGCGCCGAGTCTTACTGGACCACCAGGGAAGTCCCAGGCAAGGGGGGTTTTCATCTGTTTGCAATTGGTGGAAACAACCAATTGTTTCTTGGGAAAACAACCTCTTTTAGAGGGACCAACTGCTTAAGGAGTGCCACAAAGATGAGAAGTGCCACAAAGTGCCACAAAGATGAGAAGAAAAGTTGAACACTGATGAGAAAGAGCATTGATGGGAGGAGAGGGAGGCACACACTTGAGACTCTACCACAAATGTCATTCTCACTGGGAAAGGGATCTCCTGTCATCCTCGGCTTCGTCCCGTGAGTCTGCTCTGAGGCCACCTCTGTGCCAAGCCTGGCATTTGGGACACAAGGTAAAGATCTGAGCTCACAGCTCGGTGAGGCAGACAGAGGGACATAGGCTCTCACCAGAAGAGCAAGCATTCAACCTGGCTCTCTGGATCGAGAGCCCAAACTTTCCCCATGTTCCACGCTCCCTCTTTCTTCCTGCATTCCAGGGGCTGGGCCCCAAAGCGTAAGATGAACCCCTTGACTCCCTGCAAAGGACTGTCGCCTCCTCTCTCAGGCCTTCTCCCTGAGGTCCTGCCCTGGTCCTTCACACCCTTCGTCATCCTCATAATGATGGCAGGGTTTGGCCACCCCACAAAACAAGAATGAAAGTTTCTCCAATTTTAGGGAAAAACAAGAAAATTCTCCAACATCCCTCTTCCAGGGTCTCCGTTTACCAATTCTCATGTCCATTGACCAAAGTAATAATAGGAGACCACAGTTAGGTGATTCACTTATCCACCTATTCGATAAACACTTCAGAGAATTCCTCTGGGCTAAGACTGTATGGTTTCAAACACTCTTTTAAGCCAACAAACAAACAAAACTTGCAGCTTCTGCAATTTCTATCAGTTAAAAGTCTTTCTGTTAGGGCTTCCCTGGTGGCACAGTGGTTAAGAATCTGCCTGCCAAGGCAGGGGACATGGGTTCGAGCCCTGGTCTGGGAAGATCCTGCATGCCACGGAACAACTAAGCCCGTGCACCACAACTACTGAGCCTGTGCGCCACAACTACTGAAGCCCAAGCACCTAGAGCCCGTGCTTTGCAACAAGAGAAGCCACTGCAATGAGAAGCCTGCACACCGCAACAAAGAGTATCCCCCGGTCACCGCAACTAGAGAAAACCCACGCGCAGCAACAAAGACTCAACGCAGCCAAAATTAAATAAATAAAATAAAATAATTTTTTTTAATGGTTAAAAAAAAGTCTTTCTGTTGCAAGTGACAGAAAATCCAACACAAACAAATTTCAGCAGAGGGAATATATTGTCTCGGATACAGAGAAGGCAAGGGGTACCGCAGCTTCAGGCACAGCTTGACTCAGGGGTTCAAGCAACATCGTTAGGACCTGCCTCTCTTCGTCTCTTGTTCTTAGTCTCTCCCGTGTGTGTGTTGGCTTTGTTCTAAAGCTGCACTTGGTGGTAAGCTTCTCTTCCTCTCAGATTCTAGTCCACCACGAAAGAGAAGCTTTTCCAAGAGCTCCCACAGAAGCACTGGGATTGGCTGTGCTTGGATGGGCTCAAGCACATGCCCAGCTCTGAACCAGTCTCCACAGCCAGGGGGATGCCACGCTCAGATTGGCTGGATCCAGGGGTGGAGCTCCAGCCAAACCTCTTGAACAGAGTAGGGACAGGTAGAGCCCCAAATGTTGTCAGAAGAAGGGGGAATGGACAGAGGACTAGATGGCAAGCTACCAATACCCACTACAATGTTCTTCTAAGCCAAGGGTCCCCAGCCCCTGGGCCACAGACCGGTACCAGTCCATGGCCTGTTAGGAAACGGGGCCACACAGCAGGAGGTAAGCGGTGGGCGAGCAAGCAAAACTTCACCTGTATTTACAGCCGCTCCCCATCGCTCGCATTACTGCCTGAGCTCCACCTCAACTCAACATTATGGTGAGCTGTATAATTATTTCATTATATATTACAATGTAATAATAGTAGAAATAAAGCGCACAAAAAATGTAATGCGCTTGAATCATCCCGAAACCATCCCCCGCCCCCCCTCAGTGGAAAAATGGTCTTCCACGAAACCCGTCCCCGGTGCCAAAAAGGCTGGGGACCGCCATTCTAAGCATTCAAGGTTGGAAGGGTAGGAAGTATCAGCCTCGTTTTGGAGCTAAGGAAACTGAGGCTGAGAAAGGAGATAAGCCTAGTAAACATTATCCAGTGAGTAAGGGATTGAGCCAGGATTTGAACCAATTCCTCTAACTTCCTCCTTGAGCCCTTCCCCCACAAACAAGCCCCGGGCAGCACTCTCCAGGCATCCAATCTACAATGAATCACCTTCCTCTGTTCTGCTGTCCGCCAATCAGGAGTCTGGGCCGCCAGGGCCTCCCGACTGCCTGGGAAAGGCCTCCCGGGCTGGGGACTCCGTGAGAGGCGCCTGCTCCATCCATGGGGGCACCCCCATGCCCCTTTGCACTCACTCCAGGACAGGCAGAAAGCCTCAGCGCAGCTCTCCCCAGGCTTCTCTCCACCCAGGTGTGGTAGGGGACAGTCCAGGAGGGCACGACAAAGTGGGACCTGTTCTGGCCATAACACGCCCTTTCCTGGCTGCCTTCCCCGCCCTGTCTCACTCCCCTGCTCCCCTCCCTGCTTCCTGGGGTCACCTCTCAAACAGGCTTGCCTTCGAACCCTGGTCTCAGGCTCTGCTTACAGGAAAATACAACTTAAGTTACCCCCATTCTTCTATAAAATTAGGGTACAGGACGCCTGAGGGGGTTTGCCTAAATCAATGATTGTCAAATATGTTTTTAGTAGATTGGCTTCTTGTCGAAAACCCTCGCTGTGTCTACATATTCTTTCTGATAACATAACTCTGGCCTAAGTATGCTACAACAACTCTTGTGCCACTCACTGTGGAAACCTGTACAAAACCCTCTTACATTACCCCAGGGAGTGCCATGCTGAAGGGTCCAGGCTGGTTTCTCCCCCATCTTCCTGAAGGGATGGGAGAGCTCTATCTTTCTGTCTCGTTTAATCGGCCTCCCCACCCTCTCCCTCTCAAGGATCATCTTCCCATCTTCCTAGGGAGTATTTGGAGATAGAAGTTATCCGTTATCATATGCTGTGTAGCAAATCACACCAAACTTAGTGACCCAACACAATACTTTATTATGCTCCCAAACTCTCTGGGTTAAGATTTCGGGACGCTGGGCCATTCTCACTTGGGTCTCCCACATGGCTGCAGTCATCTGAAGGCTTGACCAGGCCCAAGGATCCACTTTGGAGTTGAGCTGCTCCCGCGGCTGGCCGGGAGTGCTGGCTGTTGGCCCACGGCCTCAGCTCTGCCCCATGTGGGCTTCTCCACAGGTTGCTCGAGTGTTCTCACAGCCCGGCAGCTGGCTTCCCCAGAGCAGAAGAGCCAAGAAGCCAAGGCAGAAGTTGCAATGCCTGCTGTGATCCAGTCTCGGGAGCCACATGGTCACTTTCATCTTATTCTGTTGGCCACATGGGGCCAGCCCGGATTCAGTGTGGAAAGAACCGCACAGGAGGTATGGGTCAGCAGGCCATCTTGGAGGCTGGCCATCACAGGACGCTTCACTGGAGGCCTGTCCACCCCCAGGCAGTCTACACTGCCTGCTCCCTGAGTTCTGGTCCCGCCCCGATGCACCCCTCCCTCCACAACCAGCACCCTGAGTCCCCGGACCACGAGACTGGTGTCTAGTAATGTGTACTCAGACAGCAGAGGCACACGGGCCAGAGCTTCGCTGTCATGACACTCATCGGCCACTCCCCTCGGCGTTCCTCCCTCAGGCCGTGCTCCTCTTACAAGCCCACTGGGCTCCTGGGGGCAGGGAGGGGAGCCCCGTCATCACCTGCTGCCCTATGGGGACCAGAAGCCCCAGGAGGGCCAGAAGCAAGACTGAGTTT
>NW_020172632.1:6899397-6911689 GCF_003031525.2 Neophocaena asiaeorientalis asiaeorientalis | reverse complement strand
GGCAAGATGATCCCCCTCCCATCCCCCTAACAACCACCGGAAAAAAGGAGAGAATCTGCCCCAGAGGCTGCCTGCATTCCACCTGAGGAGATCCTGAACAAGAACTTCCCAGAATGTGATGCAGAGAACCTGTGAGCAGAATACAGGGTTGCTTTATGCCACTTAGTTATGGGATAATTTGATATGCAGCGTCAAACAGCCCACTCCCCCTGTCTCCAAAGACACTGCATTATAAAGCGGTGATTCTGCCCCAGGCTAACCAGGTCTGATCTTCTGGCTTGTCAGGCTCCCCACAATCGTATCATTCAGATGGAGCACCCCTCCTCCCACACAATGTGGAACAAGCAAGAGGAGTGGAGAGGGAGGCCAAGAGTGTTCGTTCCAACACACCTTCAACCTCAGCTGCAAGGGGAAGTGCAGACAGGAGGAGACACTCCTGCAGCCCACGCCCACACACCTGGGCCTTGTTTTTCTCCACCCTTGTGCCCAGCTGCCCATGCACAACCCCAATTCCTGTTGCTTTTTCAAGCAATTGAGCCCTTCCTCCTCTCCCCTCCACCCTCGCCCCAGGCCTCGAGACAGCATCTGCAAATACGCAGGGCCTGGCTAAACGAGAGCCTTCCATGCAGCTTCTGCTCTTGGCAACACAACGAACCAGCAGAAGCTGGGACATTACAGCTTGTTCCTGAGCTTACTGAATGAAAGTGGCAGACCACCCTAGGAACCAGGCCTGGCAGTGGGGTGAGGGGGATAGGCTGGGGGGACCGCAGGTTGGTGGGGAGGGGGTAGGAATTTTCTATTCCTTGAGTTTGACCACACCTGGAAGGAATAGCATCAAACTATTTTTAAGCCCAAAAGGGGATTTCTTGGGAGGTCACCGGGATAGCCCACGGAGCAGGTAGAATCTTGGCAGGGGCCTTGGGAACCAGAACATAAGCCAAACTTTTAAGAATGAGGATGTCTGGGGAACAGGATCGTGGAAGACATACTTCCTCCATATTGTTTGGATTTCTTTCTCAGTACTCATGTATAATCAACAAAAATAACGCTTCCATTTAGAGAGAGAAAAGCTTTGAAGCAAAAGGAGTGGGACGCCCAGAGCCCCACAACCTGTGCCCCGACTCAGCCCCCATCACGGGGCCTTGGGGCACCTCCACTGCCTGATGGCTCAAGATCCCCCAGCTCACACCTACCGTCAAACGCTAGAATCTGGACCTGCTCGGGGCCTGGGCCCAGCCTCACCTGCCCCGACCTGGCCCAGGATGGCAGCCAGAACCTCGGGGCCCCACCAGCACCTCACGTGCACAGACCTGGGCCCCACTGCTGATCTTCTGCCGACGGACAAATGATCCTGCCCTTCCCACGAGCTGTGACTCCTGAGCCCATCCATCAGCTGCCCAGCCGGTGCAATCGGAGTTTAATGATGTCATGACAGGAGTGATTACAATTGTTAATTACCTTCCAGCCATCAGCAGCTTCTGCAGGCCCTCGGCCATGTGGCGGCTACCACGGCCACCCCGTGCCTGCAGAAACCTCTCCTGGCCTCGTCGACTACCCTGCTGTGTTCCCAAAGGCCCTGGGATATGGGGATGGGCATTTCAGAGGAGGATTTCAAGGCACCAAGGTGTCCCCCAGACCCTGGCACTCCGAAGGCCTGAGTGCCTTTCTCGCCAGTTTAATTTATCAGAGTCCTGAAGGGAAACACTGACCACATCACTATCTGCTCATGGTCAAGGGCTCCTCACTGCCACAGCATAAAGTCTAAACCCCTTAGCTTGGCATTTAAAATGTTCCACGAGGGAAGGTTCCTGCCTTCCTCCCATTACTCAGCTCCACACACCCCACTCATAGAAGTGCCAGCCACGCCGCATACTTTTCCAACCCCAGGCCTTTGCCCACGCTGTCCCTTCCACCCAGAAAGTCCTTCACCCATGGCTCCATGCATTCAATTCCTACCTGTTCTTCCGGGCCTGCCTCATGCTAACTCTGAAGGATATGGTCCAGATCCTCCCTCCCGCCCCAGGCCCCAACCCCGAGTAATTTTGGCCTCCTGGGATCTTCAGAAGCACTTCGCCTGACCCTCCTTTCCCACACATCAACTCCCCAGTGTAAGTGAGGTATGTGTCCATGTCCTGTCTCTCCCACAGCAGTGAGCACCTCAGGGCAGGGCCTCAGCACCCAGCACAGGGCCTGGCGTGGAGTAAGGGCTCAGAATCAATGGATGGGTCTTAGAGCTGGCCCAGGAGGGAGGAAATAAAAATGGCCCAGAGAAGGAGGCAGCATGTGCCGTGGCTTCCTCTTCAGGGGCGCTGTGCCCACGTCCAGGCCCTCACCACTTAACACAGGAGTAATGGGCCCCTCCCTGGTCTCCCCGTAGCCCACCTCCGCCTCCAGCAACCAAAGCAAGCCTTCAGCTGTGAATCAGGGTCTGCTACTCCTTGGCTTAAACAACCCCTGGAGGACAAGTCCCTTAGTTTAGCCTTCAAGGATCTTCACGGCCATAGCAGGTACTTTTAGCGCTGTCTGAACAGCTCACTGCCACCCCTCTCCTCTGACGACTACACCTCCACACACAGGCCAAGGCCATGACCACCATGTGTGTCCCTCACACCCTCTCCCCCAGTCACAGGTGACAGGGCCCCACTGGACCTACCTGGTCCAAACTCAGCCAATTAGATTCTCTCTCTTCCCCTGGGAACTGAAAGGTATATAAGTGCTTCAGAGCCATGGGGAGGTTATCGTCCACTTGGAGCCCAGAGAGGACAAATGAAAGGGAGGACCATGAGGAAGGGGCAGATGAGGGGTTCAGAGAGACAAAAAGATTCCAGGAGGCTTTGTAGACCGCGCCCATCCCTCCCCCAGACCCAGTTCCATTGGGTTCCAGCAGAGGCTCCCATCTCCTTAAGCACTGTCCTTTTTTCTCACGCTGGTTTCTGTTAAATGTGTAAAAGATGGAGGAAAGTTTGCTCATCCAGACATGTACAGTGTGGAACAAACATCAGAAATACTCTGAAAAGCCATCTAGGGAGCAGTAGGGATAGGGGTGGTGGGGACGCTGCCCCCTGAGCAGCAGGTGAGAGTATCTTGCTGCTTCTAGATGCAGTCTGCAGTAGGGGTTCCAGAGAACCAACCATCTCCATTTCAACCCCAGCCCTGCCATTCACTCACCGTGTAGGACTGGACCAGCTCTCTCTAGCTTCAGTTTCCTCATCTGTAAAACGGGCATGCTGATAATAACAGTGCCTACCTCAAGGGGGTTTTGTGAGAATTAAGTTAATATGTGGAAAGCACATGGTAGTGTTTGTTTAGGGCAAACACCAAGTGTTAGCAAAAGTGGGAGAAGGTGTGGCTATAAAGTGCCTGGAGTCCTGAGGTAAACTCAGGTGTGCAAATTTAAGCCAGGATCTGGGGCACAGGTGAGTTTGAGAAAAAAAGAGCTTAAAGTGGATTATTCACCACTGCGTTCCTGGGGGTGTCCTGGGCACAGAGCAGTCCAAGTCCCTGCTCTCACAGAGCTTCCATTCTAGAAGGGGACAGGCAATCAACAAAGGCCCTGCAGATGAAAACTACAAAGACAACAGAAGCCAGGAAGGCTGGGGGGGGGTGGGGGGGCAGGGCTGGAGCAGGGTGGCTGGAGGGCTTCCCTGGATCAGGCCGGGACTGAAAAAGGACTAACCACTCCAGGCACCGGCCACGGGGAGGGAAGCCGGTAAGGAGGAAACAGCAGTACCAAGGCTGGTGAAGGTGAGCAGGCCATCTGTGAGAGGGCAAGACGGGGCAGAGCCCCCGGGGAAGGCGGCCGGGCAGGGGCATGGGGAGCAGAACATCTAGTATGGATTCTGTTAGGCTCTTTGCTATAAAGCAGGAACAGAAACAGCCTCGTCCATCTCTGCCTTAAACTTCAGTCCATCCCACTTGCTTATGAACAGTTTTGGGCAGTTCAGTTCTCTTTCAGGAAATAGGGGAGGTTCTGAATTGAGCGAGGGACAGAAACCAAGGCAACAGGGGCAAGGTACCCAGTAGTGGGGCAGGGCCCTCCAAGACTCTCTTCTTCCAAACTCAGCCCTTCCTAAAAACGCTCCACAAAATCCCATATTCACCCAGAGCCCAAGTCTGGTTAACTTGCTGCAAGAAAGAAGCTGAGGGCTTCCCTGGTGGCGCAGTGGTTGAGAGTCCGCCTGCCGTAAGGGTGAGGACACAACGGTGAGGGGCCGCGGTACAAAAAAAAAAAAAAAAAAAAAGAAAGAAAGAAGCTGAGAGAATTCACCTTTGTCCTGTTTTCAGCAGGTCTGCTCCCTCAGTGACCTCTAGTGAGGAGAGGCAGGGGCACTGGTTTGGGAGTCCAGAAGACTGGGTGTCAGTCTTTGCTTGGCCACTTGTGTGCCAGATGCCTAGGCAAGTCTTTCAACTGCCTTGCTGTGGAAAATTGGGGTGACAGTTCCTGGGGAAGAAGAGCGGGCCTTGCACACCATGCCAGAAGGTATCCACCTCAAAAGACCCATGCTAGTCGTCCTATTTTCCCTCCTAGGGGACAGAGTCAGTGGGACAGCATCTTCTCCAAAGTGAAGAGCAGTGATAGCTACCCCTTGATGAGTGCCTTCTGGATACCAGGCACATGCTAAAGAAAAAAATAGCAATAAACATGTTAAAGAAAAAAAAAAAGATGAATGAGTGCCAAGTGGAAGTTTTACCACTGAGCGGGTCACCCAATCTGGCACAGAGTCCAGGCTCTGAGGGATTGCGACTTTGGTAAAGGAGAAACCAATCAGGTATTTTTTGGGTTTTTTAAAAAATATATTTATTTTATTTCTTTTTGGCTGTGTTGGGTCTTCGTTGCTGCGCACAGGCTTTCTCTAGTTGTGGTGAGCGGGGGCTACTCTTCATTGCAGTGCACGGGCTTCTCATTGTGGTGGCTTCTCTTGTTGTGGAGCACGGGCTGTAGGTGAACAGCCTTCAGTAGTTGTGGCACACAGGCTTTGTTGCTCTGTGGCATGTGGGATCTTCCCGGACCGGGGCTCGAACCCATGTCGCCTGCATTAGGCAGGCAGATTCTTAACCACTGCGCCACCAGGGAAGTCCAGGAATGAGGTTTTTTAAAGCCAAATACCAAGCACTGCTTGCCCTGCGTGAGGAAAGCAAAGCCCCTGAGCTGCCTGCAGCCTGGGCTTGTCAGCAGGCATCTGCTGCGTGTGAGGGGCCCATCTCAGGATCATGGCATCTGCTGTGCACGGGGCATACCGGGTCCGGGTTATGTGGCCCAGTAGGTCTGCCCCGCTGTCAGCAGGCCAGGTGGCCAAGGCAGGGTTTATCACCCTGTACACAGCTCTTCGTGCATTATCACTGATCCTCAGTGATAACCCCACAAAACACAGCTTCTTATTCCCATATTAAAATGGGAAATTCAGGCTCAGAGAGGTCAGGGATTCCCCCGCAAGGTCACAGGGGGGCTTAGATTTGAACCTAGATCTGTCTGGCTGCAAAGTACATAACTGTCACATCAAGCCACAGAAATGCCAGCTCTGTAGGGATGACAAGCAGACAGTAGGCAGGCTAAGCTCAGAATCCTCAGAAATTTGAGGAAGAGGGGCAGGCAGGGAGGAACCAGGCCAGAATGCTGGGGCCAGGGTTCCCTCCCAGGCCCCTGGGTCGCTGGGAGGTGCACCAGGCTGGCCCAGGGAGAAATGTTGGATTGCTCCCGGATTGCACCAGCCTCCCGCCTCCCCTCAGCACGCCCCACACCCTGGGGTGAGTTTTCAACCCAGACTTTCCAATCTCACCCCTCCCCGGGCGGCCAGACGCCCAGACCCGCACAGCCCATCCCACAGCCACCCCTGCCTCCCTCCTGGAGCAGCTGGAATCCTGCAGTCGCTCTGCAGACACCCCCTGGTGGAAACAGCTCATTACGGGATGGGGTAAATGCGTCCTCCCACCCCCGCAGGGTTGGAGGAGGAGGAGCTGAGAATCCTGGGTGAACAGAGGGCTTGGGAGCTCAGCGGTCTTGGGTTTGAATTCCAGGGCTGCCACTTGGTAACCTGCAACCCAGAGCCAGGGAGGGCCTCCTGGAGCCTCAGTGTCATCATCTGGACAATGAGGCAGTAACGGGCCCTATTGACGGAGGGCTTCTATGAGCAGTGCCCTCCATAACGCACTGCAGCTGCGTGAGATCCAAGAGGCCGTTTCATTTTTCAGAATGGTGAGATTTAGAGCACGTAGCCGGGTTATTTCCAGTCCTGCCAACCCTCTGCCCAAGGTCACTACCAACCCCCTGGCACCCACCTCTGCCCATAGAGGGTACTCTACAATGAAGAGAGACCTGCAAGGTAGCCAGGTCCTGCAGGGTGGCTGGACCTACAGGGCAACAGGCATCACCTCCTGGGTGCCCAGCAGCCTGGCCACCCTACTAACTCCACACCCTCCCAGACAAGGAAACCCCAACCAATGGTATAGGGACTGCCAGGGACCAGGAGCCCCAGGTTTCCTGTAGCCTGCTGCCCCTGTGTCCCTGCTACACACCAAGGCCTTTGCAGTCTCTGCTCTCCGCCACGATCCTGGGGCAGTTCAAGGGCTGGCCCCAGTTGCCTTCCCTTCTAGTCCTAGCTCAGATGTTAACCCACTTAGGGCCTTCAGAGAATCCCTCCCCTCCCTGGACCTCAGTTTCCTTCTCCGTGCAAGGCTTAGCCTAGAGGACCCTAAGAAGTCTCCTGCTTGCCACTCCCCTCTCCTCCCCGCTGGTCTAGGCAGAGAAGGCAACACCAGAGCTCCTCAGCAAGGAAAAACCACTGTCTAGAGAGCTAATTCCTCCTGCTCTCTGTGGGGTGGACAAAGGGCTAGAGCCGGGAAAAAAAAAAAAATTCAATTACTAGACCATCTATATGTCAACTCCTCCCTCCCCGTTGACTTAATTTTCTCCAGCCAGACCCAGAGTCAGAGGAGGCAGAAGGAGTGAGCCCGCAGGCCCAACAAGGGAGGGAGAAAAGAGAACTGCAACTGCAACAGGGAGAGGGAAGAGGAAGTCTACAAATGGACACAGGGATCAGCCTAGTTGATGCACATCAAGCCAGGAAGCCTCATTTGGGCCAAGAGCAAACAAGCAGCACCAGAGATGAGGAATAATATTCCTGTGTGTCAAGCCCTGCCCAGGGACTCAGAGCAGTATCGCTTCCTCCAGGGAGCCTTCCCAGATCTCCCAGTCCGGGTTAGGAGCCCCCCTGGGCTCCCACACCCCTTTGGTTCCCCCAACACCATGCTGATATGGTCTGTTAACTTTCATTTATACAACAAATATCTGTGGAGCGTAGTACGTTACGGGCTAACTGCTGGGGATAGAGCAGAAAACAGAAACTACAGTCTACCAGGAAAAACTGATAATAAAATAAGTATAAACCCATTTGGATTATCTATTGCTGTGTAACCAATCATATCAAACCTTCCTGGCTTAAAATAACAGCAGTCGTTGGCTTCCCTCTTGTGACTTCTGTGGGCAAGGAATTTGGAAAGGGTACAGCTGGGCTCTTCTGGCTCAGGGTCCCCCATGTGGTGTAGTTAGACAGCAGCTGAAGACGGAACAGCAGAGGGCTGAGCAGCTGGGGGATAGCCAAGCCCTTCTCCGGACTTCTCCACATGATCCCTCCACGTAAAGAGTTTGGGCTTCCTCACAACGTGGCAGTTTTAGGGCAGTCATGGTAGCTGACTTGCACCACAATGAATTCTCCAAGAGAACAAAGCAGACATGCTTGGCATTTTTATGACCTAGACTTAGTCATAAAAATAGTGTCACTTCTTTGTTTTTTTAAGATTTAAAATCTATTTATTTATTTATTTTTGGCTTCGTTGGGTTTTCATTGCCACGCACGGGCTTTCTCTAGTTGTGGCGAGCGAGGGCTGCTCTTTGTTGCAGTGCGCGGTCTTCTCCTTGCGGTGGCTTTTCTTGTTGCGGAGCATGGGCTCTACGCACGTGGGCTTCAGTAGTGGGCTCAGTGGTTGCAGCATGCAAGCTCTAGAGCATAGGCTCAGTAGTTGTAGCGCACAGGCTTAGTTGCTCCGTGGCATATGGGATCTTCCAGGACCAGGGATCGAACCCATGTCCCCTGCATTGGCAGGCAGATTCTTATCCACTGTGCCACCAGGGAAGTCCCCAATAGTGTCACTTCTGCCACACTCTGTTGGTCAAGGCAGTCATCAAGGTCCACGCAGGTTCAAAGAAAGGACATACGGACCCCATCTCTTGATTTGATATTAGGAGGGTCAAAGTCATATTAAAAGAGGAGCATATGGGAGGGGATTATATTATTGGAATCATT
The DNA here is from genome assembly GCF_003031525.2 of Neophocaena asiaeorientalis asiaeorientalis. Classification (NCBI taxonomy): domain Eukaryota; kingdom Metazoa; phylum Chordata; class Mammalia; order Artiodactyla; family Phocoenidae; genus Neophocaena; species Neophocaena asiaeorientalis. Next base: position 6,903,389 of record NW_020172632.1, on the reverse strand, counting down.
TCTGAAAAATACAATCTGCTACAAAACCCTCTTCGAATTAAATAAGATTGCCTCCCACCCTCCATTCACCCTTGGAACTCCTCCACATTTCACATTTCTGCACGTACCCAGGGACTGACTTGTATTTCCATGATCACCCGATTCCAGATTCTTGCTTTGGCTGTATTTGCTCAATTTTTGGACTATCTCACTGGCCTGTGGGTGCAGACTTTTGTCATAAGCCATGAAACTTGGCCAGAAACTCACCTGCTGCCTCCGTTTCCACAAAACACTCAGCCACAGCAAATGAGGACATGGTGGGCTTTGCTAAGGGTTAAGGAAACCGAGGAGTAGTTCCAGTGACTTGAAATTGAACATTAGACATCCCTGCGCAGGAGGGGATGAGATTTATGCTTGGGCCTCTTCACTCTACAGACCTCACCCTATCTCTTATCTCCTCTCCCCTCTTTTTCTTTTTTCTGCCACACCGCACAGCTTGCAGGATCTTAGTTCCCGGACCAGGGACTGAACCTGGGTCACAGCAGTGAAAGCCCAGAATCCTAACCACTAGGCCACCAGGGACTTCCCTTCTCCTCTCCCCTCTTTTTCTTTTTTCTGCCACACCGCACAGCTTGCAGGATCTTAGTTCCCGGACCAGGGACTGAACCTGGGTCACAGCAGTGAAAGCCCAGAATCCTAACCACTAGGCCACCAGGGACTTCCCTTCTCCTCTCCCCTCTTCTTTCTTCCTCAGTCCTTCCTCACAACTCCATCCCTCTCCCAAGTTTTCCCCAGGTAAGCTAAGCAGTTCTCCAAGACCCCTTGCCCTAAACTTGGCCCCAGGCATCCTTTTGGAGGCCCAAAGGGCCTTCCATTTTCAGAGCTGCCTTCCCTAGAAGGTAGCTGTGGATTCCATGATGCAGTGATGAATTTTTCTTCCATTACCCAAGCCAGGACCGTCAAGCGGGACAGGGGCTCTAACAGGGAAGGACTTTATATGCAGCACCTTATTTAATCTTTGGAGTAAGTCTCTTCTGCCTAGTCTGCTTCCCTCACTGCACCGAGTCCTTAGAAGCAACAGCAGCACAAGTTGCTTGGGTCCTTGGAGCCCAAACAGGGTAAGCACTCAAGGAAGACTTATGAAATGACAGCAACTGGATGGCAATGCCACCTGGGACCAAGGGCAATGGTTTGCCAGAGCTCAGGCCCTTCATGCCAACCTGACCTCCCCATCCCCAGAGGACAGACCTGCTCTGAGGCAAGTGCCGTAGGCTGTCCTCAATGCTGGTTGTGGAGCCCCTGACAGGAAGACAGACCAGGAAACCCAGCAGAAACATGTGCGAAGGACACAAGTAATTTCCAGAAGGAGAAGCCCAAATGGCCGACAAGTGCGTGAAGAGCTGCTTATACTCGCTAACAACGCAAGAAACACAAATTAAAGTGTGGGCACCTTACATTCATCATAGAGGCAAAAATTAGAATGGTGGGCAATACCAAGTGCTGACAGGCATGCAGGAGGTAGATGCTCTCACATGCTGCTGCTGGGTCATCCTAGAAAGCAGCCTGACAATAGTTAGTAAAGTCAAGTAGGTGTGTGTCCCGTAAGGTAGCAACTGCACCCCTGGTGCACCCCCGGGTATGCCAGGGAAATGCTCACACAGGTCCACAAGGGACTCATCCATGATGTATACAAGGGTGTTTGTCAAGGAATTATTTATAAGAGGGAGAAGTTCAAGGCAATATAAGTGTCCATCACCAGGGGGTAATGAATGAGTAAAATGGAGTGCATTTATGCTCAGAAAGCTATAGAGTAACAGGAGGCAACAAAGAGCTCTTCAAACATGTAGTGTTGAGTATGTGCGGGGGGCGGGGGGGGGGGAGGAAAGACACAGAATGAGACCTCTGGCACCCAAAACAACTCTACAAATTTTACAAAGATACATATATATTTAGGGTCATATATGGAATTCACTGGAGTGGGTGCTCATGGAAAGAAGAGTCTGGGGGAGGGGACTGAGAATAGAGGGTGATAAGAAGGGAAAAACCCAACACATGTTCTGTATTTACTGTGAGCCAGGCCCAGTATTCAGAGCTGTGTATGTATCATCTCATTTTATCTTTGGAATGTTCTATGAGATAGGTACTATTAATAGCACCATTTTTTTTCAGATGGGAAAACTGAGGCTTAGAGAGATCGTTATATTGTCCAAGGTCACACCGCTGTGGAAGCGAGTAGAAGGGCCAGGTTTGGACCCCAGGCCTTGGCCAGAGTGTTCACCTCCTCCCTGCCCTGCCTGCCTTCACCCCAGTCCATGCTCTGCTGAACTCTGAGTTCAGCTCCGTGAGCCCGGCCCTGCTCCTCCACCTGGTGCTGTGGCCTTGGGGTGTGCACTAGGTCGCTGTCATTCAAACCCCAGCTTCCTTCAGACCCTGCCTTTCTTCTGTGCGTCTCCATACCTGGGACTCCCCCTCCCTCCAGCTCTGGCCCCTCCAAATCCAGCCTCACATGAGCTCGCACACAACACCCCTCGCCCCCCTCCCCCAAGAATGGATTCATTCCTCCAAGAAAAGCTCAGGTCAGCACTCTCTAGAAGCCAATGGCTCCTACTGCCTGTACACTGAGTCCAGCTCTATCCGGGTGTTCAAAGCCCTCCACAGTCAGACCCCGCTCACATGGGAGCCTCATCCCCCATTATTCCCCTACATGCTTCTGACGCTGGCTCCACATCGGACCAAGCTTCTGACCTCGACGTGCCATGGCCTTTCACACCCACGTTCAATGTCTTCGCTCAGCCCTTCTCTGCCAGGGGGACCCTGCAATATTTAGGAACCACCTTCTCCTGGTAAGCCTTCCTGGGGCCTCCTGATGGCTTAGTGGACTAGAGTGATGGCAGACCAACAGGGCTTAGAGAGAGACCACATGGCCCTGCCTCTCACCAACTGTGTCCTCCCTCTACCTCTTTGGTAATAACAACAACAAAACATTTCTCAGAGTCTTTTCAGACATGACAAATGTGTGCTCTGGCTGCTTTCTTTTTTATTTTTAAAAATTGATGTGTAACTTACATGTACATATTTTAACTTCAAAAAATTCAATGAGTTTTGACAAATACCTTCATCAGTTTGATAGTTTCCCTCCCTGAGTCACAGTTTCCCCATCTACAAAATGGGGTAATGTCAACCTTATAGGGTTGTAATAAGAGGGAACAGTAATATGACAAGTGACCAGCACAGTGCCTGGCACACAGCAGGCAGTCAGTAAATGTCTGTTACTACTATTCTTCACAAGCAGCTTGTACCCAGTCTTCAACCACAAAAACTTAAATGAGCATCTACTCTGTGCCCTGGGAATGTATGACCTAGAGACCCAGCGGAAATCAGAAATGGAGGCTACCAGCCTCCTATGGATTATTAAACTATCCTGAGGTGGGCGCTGTGATTAAAAAAATAAAAAACAAAAAAGCACAAGGGACAATGGGGTTTGAAAGGAGGAACCCAGTTCAGTTTTGAGGATCAAATAGGGCTTCCCAGATGGAGTAATACCTGAGTGGCATCTTGAAAAAGTTAACAGTTGGACTTCCCTGGCGGTCCAGTGGTTAAGACTCCACGCTTCCACTGCAGGGGGCACGGGTTTGATCCCTGGTCAGGGAACTAGGATCCTGCATGCCGCATGGCCCAAAAAAGAAAAAGTTAACAGTTGAACGAAGATAGGATTCCAGGCAGAGCCAATGGTATGGGCACTGCTCTGATGGTTGGACGGAACACAGTGTACTGGGGGGACTGCAAATAACTCCATGGGCTGGAGTAATGGGAGTGTGAGGGTTGGGCTGAGATGAGTTGGAGAGGCCAGGAAAGGCCTTGAATGCCACGCAAAGGAGAGAGCTTGCCCCTCAGGACACCCAGGAGCCAACAAAGAGGTTAAGAGCAGGGCCACTAAGTGTGTATTTTAGGAAGTCCTCACTGCGCCGTCTTCATTCTGCCTTGACCCGGTTTATTCTTTTTTTTTTTTTTTT
>NW_020172632.1:6896102-6899170 GCF_003031525.2 Neophocaena asiaeorientalis asiaeorientalis | reverse complement strand
GTGGGATCTTCCCGGACCGGGGCACGAACCCGTGTCCCCTGCATCGGCAGGCGGACTCTCAACCACTGCGCCACCAGGGAAGCCCCGGTTTATTCTTTATCTACCTCAGTCTACAAACTCCTTGAAGGCAAGAACCATATCTGATTTTTCTTTAGATCCTTTCTAGAATGAGGTAGGTAAATAAAAGTAGTCATTTCTGCATTCCCAGGGCCTGGTTTCAAGAGGGAGGGTGTTCGCAACGTGCAGTCCAGCCCAGGGCTCAGAAGCCTCTTGGGGCTCCCCAGAGACTGCACGTGGAAATCACAGCTCCTTAAGCCAGCACACAAGGACCACCTGGATCTGGCTTCCTCTCCAGCCACATCTCTCCCCACTGCCCTCTCCCCTTACATTTCAGCTACACCGTCTTCAGTTGCATTAAGGGTCATGCTCTCTCAAGACTTATGCTTGCCTGGGACTTCCCTGGTGGTCCAGTGGGTAAGACTCCACGCTACCAATGCAGGGGGTCTGGGTTCAATCCCTGGTCAGGGAACTACATCCCACATGCATGGCGCAACTGAGAGTCCACATGCCGCAACTAAGACCCGGCACAGCCAAAATAAATAAGTAAATTAATTAATTAATTAAAAAAAAAAAGACTTGTGCTTGCCCATGCTGTTGCCTGTTCATGCCTCTCCCTGGACTGTCTTCTCCCTTTGCCTCTGTGTATCTGACCAATTCCTACTTCTCCCTTGGGACTTAGCACAAGCATCACCTCCTTCAGGGAGCTTTCCCTGATTTCCCTCCAGGTTGGGTGAGGGTTCTCTTAAGACCCCAACAGTCATTATACCACTGTGCTTCTGTGTGCTCTCTGCAGGGAAGGGTGGTCTTGTTCACCTCAATATCCCCAACGTCTGGCAGGACCTGACAGTGACAGCCTGTGCAAGTCCAAGGAACAGGGCAGGCTCCGGAAGTCACATGCAGTATTGCTAGGACACAAAAGATGCTCAAAATGAGACTGTCAAGGTGGGAAGGCCCAGATCACAGAGGGTCTCACTAGCCTGGGGTTCATCCCCAGGGCAACGGAAGGCAGGGCATGGACTAAAGCAGGGGAGGATGTGCTTTGTGGCTCAGAAGGCTTCGTGCAGGGGACAGTGTGGAGGAAGGCTCAGAGGGGCCAGTTTAGAGCTCCCTGCAGACCAGCAGGCCGGTAGATTAAGGTGGTGGCTGAGGGACAGGGAGAGAGAACAACTGGGAGAAAGGACCAGACTTGGTGCCTGATTGTTCGTGGGCGACAAGGGAGAGGAGTGGAAATGACTCCTGGTGCAGCTCCCCTCATCTCTAGGGAGAGAGGAAGGAGGCTAGCAGCCGGCTCTGACACCAGTCACCTTGGACACAAATAACCCCCAGGGACCCTGCCCCCGCTGCGCCGAGCTGCAGCCTCTGACAGTGCCCCCCCTCACCCTATTTTCCCAAGGGGTTGACTGGACGCTCTGCTGGCTCCTTGCCCACCGTTCCCTCCCCCAGTCTGCTCTGTGCCTGCCTGGAGGGGAGGGGCGGCTGCAGAGGCCCTGCTGGGAGGGAGGACGGCGAGCTGAGGAAACCAGCCCAGCAGACCCCCAACTGAGGAGCAAGGAATAGCCAAGAAGAGAGGGCGTGACAGACAAAAGAGGCGGAGCAGTACAGTGGCACCAAACACCAGAGACACTAGATGCCTTCCTGATCCTCTTGCCCACCCCCCATTTTAGAGATGGGGAAACTGAGGCCCAGAGACAGCAACAGTTTAGGAGCCTAGAACTCAAGTTTCAGCAGACCCACACTCTTCTGTTGGAATCCCTCGGCCTGGAGCAGCCACCTCCACCCTAGTCTGGGTATAGAGCACCACAGCCAACCCCTCAAGTGGAGGGCTGGCCAGCTAGCTGAGCCTATGATTCAGTCCCCCTGAAGTCCCCATGGTAAAGAGGGCTGGACTGAAAGACAGGGGTCTTGAGTTCTCACTCTGCTGCAGGACTGATTTCTCATCTGTAAAACGCCCTATACTGCTTCTGATAAACCTCTCTACAAGGAGCCACTGAGGGATGAAGGAAGACTTTGTGAATCCAAAGAAGCCACAGAACCCCAGGAGGACTGGGCAAAAAGCCATGTCCCTTAGCAAGTCGCTCCCCTCTCCTGGACTCACTTTCCCCAACTGCTCAAAAGGGTGCTAGATTCCTTGATCTTAAAGGTCCAATCCATCACTGGAAGCCGGTAGGACGCACCCACTGTCTGCCAAAGTTTTAAATTCTAGAGCCAACATAAAACCTCACGACCGCAGACTGGCGCTTGGAAGCCCACTTCAGGCCTGTCACGGGTCACCGGGGGAATCACTGCCACCCCTGCCCAGGTACTACTGGTTCCGTCCTCAAGGCCCCTCGCCACCCCGGCTGCAAGCCTACTGCGGTGGCCCCTAGGGGGCAGTGTTGCCCCGAACTTGGGCCGCCGCGGCTGCTGCCCCCGCCCCAACGAGCGCCGGGAGAATACTTGAGTTCTGGGAATGTTTGACACCCCCCAGCAGACACACCGCCCCCCGCTGCCAGCCCCAGCCCCGGTGCGGACTAGCTGCTGGCTCTCCCACCTCTCCCAGCAGAATACACTTCGCAAGGACAGGGCTTTTATTTTTGTTTTCTCGCAGGAATGGGGGCGGGGGGCAGGTATCGGTCTCAGGCTGCTCGCACGGACTAGGATGTCTCAGTGCTCAGAGACCCGAAGGAGAAATTTGTGGGACGAGGGGGCTTGTTCTCCTAAGAACCTGTCAGCTTCTTCCCCCATCAACCACGTATCCCTTTGATAAGGGGTTGGCGGGCATCCACCTCCTCACCCAGATTCTTCTGCAAGGATCCCCCAACCCCGCCAGGAAACTGCCCGAGGCGGAGGGTCGGGGCTGCAGGGTCCGATGTACCCTACCCCACCACTAGCTTCGCCTTCCCCAGCTCAAGCCCAGGGCCAGGGGCCGGAACACAGCCCGCGTCGGAGGGGCTTGGTTTGGGGGGGTGACTTCTGCTGCTAAGTACCCCCACCCCCCCAGCCCCAGCTGTGAGCAGCAAAGTCATGAT
>NW_020172632.1:6884588-6896050 GCF_003031525.2 Neophocaena asiaeorientalis asiaeorientalis | reverse complement strand
GCCCTTCTCCCCGCCCCCCTCCCCGAGCCCACCGCCCCAGGAAGACTGAGCGTTCCGCTGCTTGAGTTGCTTGCTGCTGAGGGAGGTGGGGGAAAAAAATCCCTCCAAACTACCCCTTTCTGTGGGGTTGGTTCCTGCACAAGCCTGTTTTCTATTTTAAAGCATAGAAAAGAAAAAATGAGAGAGGGAGAAAGGAGAGAGAGAGAACGGGGAGAGCGAAGACCCACCCCAACTCAAGAAGCCTGGGAGGCTCTGACCCCTGCCTGCCTGGCCGCAGGGGCTGTTACATAAGTTGGGTTATTGATATTGGCGGCCCTGGCCGGGCATCTGGCATGCAGAGGTCCAAGGGCAAGGCTGGCATTTAGAAAAGCCCCCCTCCAATTACTGTTACCTGCTTTATACTGGACCAGAGGAACCAGGGGCTCCTCTCGGCCGGCGTCTGGGTTATTTATGTGGTGCCCATGAGGTGACCGTGCCCGCTTCTCCCCCCATCTACCAGAGGGATTCTGTGCCCAAGTCCCCCTCCTTTAGAAGCCCCGGGCTGGCTCCCGAGCCTCTTTCCCCGCCGCCAGGCCCTCCGCGGTGCCTCCTGCTCTCCTGCCAGCTACCCAAAGCCGGTATCCTGGGCACTACGAGCACCGAGCTGGTCCCGTTCCTTTTTTAAACTGAACCAGGTTTCTGTTTTCTGGTGCTTCCTGAGCTCGGAGCAGCACTCGGATGAGAAGATGCCTTCTTATTCATTGCCTACTGAGAGATTCACTTCTCTGGAAGGCTCTAACGCTTAAAAAGTATTTGCCTCTCTCCCCCACTGACTGTCTCCCTCTCTTCATATATAATGGGGATAGCCCTAATTCTCCAGTTCCTCGCGTGTCTCTTTATAAATAAATAATGAGATTTTATTAATTATGCACGTATAGTATCTGCAAGCAGATTGCTCTGTCTCTTGATGCTTAATAATATTTTTTTTAAAAAAGGAAAAACCCTCCACACTGAAGCTGGGTATTTTGGTGTGTTTTTTTTTTTTTTTTCTCCCTGCAAGCAAAAACTTGAAGGGGCCATATGTCCTCCAAGGAGGGGAGAGGAAGGCAGAAGTTGGGGAGTGCATGGGGTAAGAAAGGGAGGGATTAAAGGGGGTCCCTTTGCAGATTTTCAAGGCAGCTAAAGGCGAATTTCAAGTAGCGTGCTCATGTTTGTGATTGAGCTGCTGGTCTGAAAACATACCAGGGTTCGCCTGGGCGTTTGTGTGCTAGGCTGGATGGGCAGCTGTTAATAGTAAACAGGAAACCAGCAAGAAGAGAGCTGGCTGCAGCCCAGTCCCTTTCCCAAATTCGTGCCCCACCTCTGAGCCCCCAAACCCCCGAGCTCTCAAAACACATTGGGTTTCTGCGCACTTGTGCATCAGTTTTTTCCTGGGTGCCCGACGCAATTCCTGGCACATAGTAAGGGCTCAACAAATATTTGCATGTTGAACAAATGGAGCTTGGAGAACATACCCGGGTGGGGAATGGTTGCACAGTGGCCAGGGGCTAGGTCTTGGGGCAGTATGCCTTGAAGGCATAAAAGTTGGGGCTTTAGTCCTCAGACAATGGGGGAGGGGCTTGCCCCTCCAGATTTCTGGTCCAGGAAATGACAGAGCAGAGCTGAGCATTAAAAAACTAATCTGAGCGAGGGAGACCAGAGAGAGGTGCAACGATACAGGCGTCATTAGGCGGAGTCAGTATGGCTAGAGAGAAAAGGATATGGGGGTAGCTTCCTACCTTTAGCACATGGAGATGAGGGACTGGGAGGGGTCAGAGGTGCGCTTTGATTCAAAACATTCTGGTTCCAGTTCTAAACAGCAAGTCTGTATAGAAAGAGAGATTTGAAGGGTGCAGAGATGAAATGCAAAGACTGCTATAGAAGAGTCACCTTAGACTGAAATTTTAAAAACAGAAAAAAATAGAGACCCCAGAGGAGGCACATATAATTAATTGCCCATCAGGTTGTTTGTCCAGGGAATTACCATTTGGGACGCAGTGACCCCAAGAGGATCAGGGGCTAGTCGGGGGTCCCACAGCAAGACCGTAGCCCAGCTATCATATCACTCCACATTTTTTGTCTCCTTCTCAAGTAATTTGCACTACCCGTACCTCATAAGAGAGAAACAGTTTTCTCACCCAGCCCAGGGCAGACCAAGCTTCGCGACAAAAGGGTTAATTAAACTGGGTGTGTGTTGCGCAAGTTCAAAAATATTTTATTTTCAGGGGAGAAGTTCTGGATGCCATTTCTCCTGCCTGTGAGAGGTCTATATATCACCAAGGAGTTAAAACATAAAAATAAAATTGTGCTGGCTGAGGTTACCACAAAGCTATCAAGCTGGGTCTTGTTCCCGGAGTCCTGGCATCTGCTGTGTAATTTGGGGAGCACTGACTCTCCCAACCGTGGGTGGGGGCTGTCTGACTCCTCTCTTTGAATCCTCCTAATTAAAAGGGACCAGGATCCCTTACCACATGTGTGAAAGGAAGTCTCTTGTGCCAAGGAAAGGCGAGGAGATACAGATGCTATGGGCACTTGAGATTTGGGGAGGGGGTACCCGGATCCAGCATGAACCCACCCCACCACTTCCCACCCATACCCCTGGACCGGATGTGTCATGACCTGCTGTGTGACCTGGAGCAAGGCTCTCAGTTTTCCCACAAATTAAGTTGAGGAAGGGAAAGGAGGTTGGTTGAAGATTAAGGATCCTTCTCGCTCTCTGCTTCCAAGATATGGGTCCAACAGGACCTCAGGGCTATCTTCCCTCGTGGTCTGTTGGGATGGAACCTCTGCCCCCATGCAGTCAACATGCCTGTATCCTGCCCTCAGTTCCAGTTGTGGGCCAAGGCCCAAAAACACAAACCACCTTGAGACCACAAAGGTTCCCAAATTGTAGACATGCCCAAGCTCCAATAGACAGTGTCTCCCACACGCAATTGCAGCAAAACCCTAGGTTCAGACACCATCTAGGCTGATAGGTCACCAAGCCCAGCTCACCTGGGATGCACATAAGCCCTCTACAACATCCCAGGCTAGTTGTGTTTGTCCAGCCCCTGCTTGAATGCCTTGCGTGACAAGGAACGCACTATCGCTTATGAACCCCAGCACAGGGTACCACTTACTGCTCCTGTCCACCACGAGGTCCTGCTAGTATTTCACAGCCAGCAGGTACCAGGATTGAACTCTTGATGTTGTCCTCGATAGACCTGGTCCTCTTCCACTTCCTCCCACGTATCCTGGCACAGGCAACTGGCACCACAAACTAAAAACTTAGGACTTCTTCCTGATTTCTCATTCCCCCTCCTATTAGTCCCCAAGTCCTGACATTCAGCCTTCTTACTGTCTCTCCAGTCAGCCCCACCTCCTCATCCCCACTGCCTCCTTATCACTCACCTGTATGGTAGCAGCTGCTTCCTAGCTTGTCTCCCTGTCTCCTGTTTAGTCCCATCCAAATTACCCTCCATGCTGCCTACCAGCAGGCTCTTTCTAAACCCTTAACCTGAACGTGACACTCCTCTGCTTATAAATAAATGATGACTTGAGTTGCCCACAGGACCAAACTCCAAAATTCCTTAGCACAGTATTCAAGGCCTTTCTCGATGTGGTACAGACACAATGAGATCCCATCGCCCACTCCTCCCGGCAAATTTACCTCACAACGCAGCCACACAGGATGGCGCGCTGTTCTTTCATGCCAATGTCTCTGTCCATGCAGTGCCCTCCACCTAGGACACCGCTCTCGGCATTGAAGAAAGCGATGAAAAGTACAGGGTCCCTGCCCTAGAGGAACCCACATTCTAGCGCTGCACTAACCGCTATGATACCCACTCACCATGCGGACCGATTGAGCCTATGAGATGTGGCTAATTCAAACGGAGGGGAGCAGTAAGTGCAAAATACACACCAGATTTCAAAGACGTATTACAAAAATAGTAATGTAAATATTTTTTGTTAATAATTTATGTTGATTCCATGTTTATCATATTTTTGATATTTGGGGCTTAATAAAATATATTAGTAAAAGTAATTCCATCTGTTTCTTTTTACTTTTTACAACGTGGCTACTGAAGAATTTAAAAGTACCGGTGCGCCTCCCATCTGTGACTTAAGGGGTGTGTCTGCGAGACAGTGCAGCCAGGAGTACAGACGTGGAAACCAGTGGTTCGAATGATGATGTTGGGGAGTGACGATGGGGGGAAACACAGAGTGCTAGAGGCCAAGGTGAAGGCAGCGCCCCCCATCTGATGGTGGTGAGTTTAGGCTTGCCAGCACGGCCGTGTCCTCAGACAGCACCTGGTCCAGCTGGCACACAAGGACAAGTGCTGGCAGAAGCAAGTGCAGAAAGGGAGGTAAGGAGTACATTCAGAGCTCGCTCAGCTCCCACCCAGGCACTTTCGCTGGAAGCCATCCCTGACCCCCCTGTCCCGTGCCCCAGCCTGGGTGAGTGCTGCTGAGGGCTCCCACAGCCCCTCTGCTGCCTTCCCGGTCACAGCACTGAGCAGTCTGCGCTGTCATCACCTTTGATGCGTGTGACCATCTGCCCACCCTCCCCGCTCAGGCCTGAGGGCGGGCGGCCCTTCACGTCCTCACAGTGGTGTCCCAGGGCTTGGCCCAGGGGTGGGGGTGGGGGACCTCAGTGAATGTTTGTTGAAAGTTGAATGAATTCCTTCGTTCAACAAACATCCATTGACCCTGAGCGACCTTTCCAACTACATCCTTCCACAACCCCACACATCCTGAAACGTGCCTTCCACCAACCAACCGTATGAACCCACGTTGCTGCCCAGAACAGTGACGGTGCTGGGTTTCACTGAGCACCAACCATGGTTACAGTACTTATGTAGGTTATCCTGTTTCATTTTCTCTATAATCCTGTGAGATAGATTCCCTATATCCCCATTTTTGTACAGGTGAGGAACTTGAAGCTTAGAGAAGTGAGGTGACTTGCCTAAGACCAAGGTCACTCGGTAGGTCTGGACGGAGCTGACTTTCACAAATCCACCCTCCAATCCCCAGGCCTACGGCCTAAGACAGGGCTCATGCAGGGTTTTCCTGGTACTATCCCGGTAGACTGCTCTTCACCCTCTCCCTTTACTTGCTTTCTCCTCCTTTTCCCTCTGTGTCTCCAGCCTGTGAGAAGGCTGTGTTTAATGCAGACACCAGCCTACCCCACACCCTGTGCAGGGGAAGTGCCTCCCCCCAGAGGCCGCCCAGGGCTGAGCACCCCACCCCCAGCTGAGGAAGGGAGGAGGGAGAGAAAGAGAAACCCACCGGGGCCTCTGGGGCACAGCCCTGAGGAGCCCCGGTGTTTGGTTTCAATTAGGAGGACAAATTCCAGGAAGCCAGGCCAGTGCTGGGGGCGGGGGGTGCTCAGAGCAGGGCTCAGAATGAGGAGGCCCCTGGAATCTGGCCGCAGGAAGAGGCTCCCTTAGGGTGAGGGGCCTGCTGGGAAGAAGCCTGGCCCCCAGGGCCCGGTTGAGGTCCCAGTTCATGGCTACCAACTTGCAGTGTGCTGTCAGGGGTGTGGAGAACATGGGTCAGGTGCCTAGCACCCAGTAGGCTCTTGTGGGCCCAGGAAGTGGGGGCCAGCAGAGCTTCTGTTCATGCTCACACTGTTCTCCACGTTCCACCTCTGGGCGTCGGGAAGGGTGCCCGGTGGTTGACGATGCAATCTGCTGCGTGGCAAGCTGAGGGCTGGGCCCTGGGGCCCCCAGATGACTGAAGCTGAGAGCTCGTGCACAGTCCAGGAGCGACAGGTACACATAACTGCCGTGCCACGTGGCCAACATCAGAACAGCACCAAAAGCAAGGCTCTGGAGGCTCAGAGGAGAATGGAAGATCCAAGAGGGAAAGAGCCTCGTCTGTCCTGTTTATGCTGGTGTCCCCGGCCCCTAGCATCATGTCTGGCACAGAGAAGCACCCAACAGATAGTCATTGAATTCATGGATGAACTCTTCTGGGAAATTTCAGGGAAAGCTTCTTAGAAGAGGAGTGTATCTAAGCAGGGTTTTAAGAAATGAATCAAAGCTTGGAGTCCAAGAAAGGGGAAAAGGGCATTCCAAGCAAAGGGAATAGTTGATGCAGAGATGAGGCAGCAGGGAGCGCGTGGCAAAGTGTTCATTGATTCACTCATTCAACAAATATTGGGGCTTCCCTGGTGGCGCAGTGGTTACGAATCCGCCTGCCAATGCAAGGGACACGGCTTTGAGCCCTAGTCCAGGAAGATCCCACATGCCACGGAGCAGCTAAGCCCGTGCGCCACAACTACCGAGCCTACACTCTAGAGCCCGTAAGCCACAACTACTGAGCCCGTGTGACACAACTACTGAAGCCCACGCACCTAGAGGCCATGCTCCACAACAAAGGGAAGCCACTGCAATGAGAAGCCCGCGCACCACAATGAAGAGGGGCCCCTGCTCGCTGCAACTAGAGAAAGCCCGCGTGCAACAAAAAAGACCCAACGCAGCCATAAATAAATAAATAAATATGTGACTCTTTAAAAAAAATATATATATATATATAGATGTGGATGGACCTAGAGTCTGTCATACAGAGTGAAGTAAGTCAGAAAGAGAATAACAAATACCGTATGCTAACACACATATATGGAATCTAAAATAAACAAACAAACAAATAAATAATGGCTCTGAAGAACCTAGGGACAGGACAGGAATAAAGACGCAGACGTAGAGAATGGACTTGAGGACATGGGGAGGGGGAAGGGTAAGCTGGGACGAAGTGAGAGAGTGGCATGGACATATATACACTACCAAATGTAAAATAGATAGCCAGTGGGAAGCAGTCGCATAGCAGAGGGAGATCAGCTCTGTGCCTTGTGTCCACCTAGAGGGGTGGGATAGGGAGGGTGGGAGGGAGACGCAAGAGGGAGGAGATATGGGGATATACATGTATGTATAGCTGATTCACTTTGTTATAACACCATATATATAAATGGTGTTATACACACCATTGTAAAGCAATTATACTCCAATAAAGATGTTAAAAAAAACCAAAACAAATATTGATGGTGCGCCTGTGACGATCCAGACATTGTGCTCTACAGATGGCTGTGGCCAGACTGGAAGGGGATGGGCTGTAGGAGGAGGCAGGGGCCAGACCACAGTGGTAGGAGTGGGGGTGGGCTTGTGTGTTTTGTAAGGGAGTCAGGACGCTGCCCTGTAAGGAATGAGCGGGGCGGGGGCGGGGCACTGAGGAGGTTGATATCTTCTGGAAGAAATCATGGTAATGTAGGACTAGAGCATGGGAGGAGTCCTACCACGCAGATGAGGAGGCTGAGGCTCTGAGCTATGTTAGCACTTGCTCATGGACAGCTAGGTAGGCAGGAGCAGAGCCGGGCCTCTGGAGTCCCACAACCCAAGGCTCAGCCTCCTGTACCAGGTCTCTCAGCTCTCCCCCAGTCCAGCCCCACCCTCAGTCAAAATCCTGGGTCTCTGGCTCCAGTTGGCTAACTCCCTTTCTGGGTACCTCTCCTCCTCTCTCTGGACCAAAGGGCTTGGACTAACGTAGAGTCTTCCAAAGTGTGGGTCAGGTCCACCCACTGGGATGGGGGATGAGGTCAGGGAGGATGCAGACCTGGCCACAGACCATGGAACCTCAGCTCGTTTCAGGAAAGCTACTCCTTTTTGATTCTTGCTCCTGACTAAGTCAAGGAGAAGGAGAAAAGCCCATTTTTGAGGCTGGAATGTCTTTAACGCCTCTCTGGTGCTTGCTAATCTCCCTTCATAGCAAAGAGAGAGGCTACCTAGCAAGCAAAAGTTATCTAAGCTAGAACTGCTTTGTTCTCATGGAATTAATTCTTGTATTTACCTTCTGTTTTTGGAAAGCCAAAACAGAGTACAAATAGTTTCTTTTGTTAAAGTTTGGTAAAAGTGAGTTAATTTAAGCAGATGAGGTAAGAAGATACAGCAAAAGTCATGGAGGCGGTACTAATGACCAGGCTTTAGGGATATCCTGTCTGGGGCACCTCTGACTCTTCAGTTCTGACATCAGCCATTTTTCTAGGAAACTTAGAGTTTAGGTACATGCAGTATGTGGGATCATGGACCAGGGATCGAAACTGCGCCCCCTGCAGTGGAAGAGCGCAGTCTTAACCACTGGACCACCAGGGAAGTCCCCTGTTCATCTTTTTTACTTTTTGTTTTATTTATTTATTTATGTATCTATTTATTTGGCTGCGTCGGGTCTTGGTTGCAGCACGCGGGATCTTTCGTTGCAGTGTGCAGGCTCTTCGTTGCGGTGCGCAGGTTTCTCTCTAGTTGTGGTTCACGGGCTCCAGATCGCAGGCTCAGTAGTTGTGGCGGACGGCATGTGGGATCTTAGTTCCCTGACCAGGGATTGAACCCGCGTTCCCCTCACTGGAAGGCGGATTCTCAACCACTGGACCACCAGGGAAGTCCCCATCTTTCTTAAAAAGGGGGAGAATGGGACTTTCCTGCAGGTCCAGTGGTTAAAACTCCATACCCCCAATGCAGGGGGCACAGGTTCAATTCCTGGTCAGGGAATTAAGATCCCGCATGACGTGTGTGCGGCCAAAAAAAAATTAAAAATATAAAAAGGAGAAGGTAGGAATTTCACTGGGCATTTCACAATGGAATTAACTCTATTTACCGAGGAATTTCCCTCAGCACACTTCAATGCCAGCTGCAACACTCTGACCATGCCCTCCGTGAAGGTGGGGATGAGGAAGGTAGCCAATCCTGAGCCATTGTCAATGTCCTTCTCATGATTCTGGGGGTGGTCTAAGGAGGAAACTGTCTTTCTGTGTGTCCCATCTACCTGGCTGATTCCTACTCCCCTGCTGGGGAGCCCTTTCTCAATCCCCCCAGTAACCCCCAACCTGAGTCAGGGCCTCCTGTGGGATTCCAGCTTCCTTAGCATCCCAGGCACCCTAAGTCATCATTGCCTCTGTGTGTGCCTACTGTCCCATAGACGGGGAGACAGCGCCTATGTTGTCTCTACATCCCAGCACCCAGCACAAGGTCTGTAAAAGCAGATGCTCAATAAAGCTTTGCTGAATTGAAGAGCGCACTTTTTAGTGTGCATGGTGCTGACATTAGTTCCAATCTCTCTGGGACCTTTCATGGGATTACTTTTCCTCTCTTGAGTCTCCTGAAGGGAAAGCTGCCTGTGAAGAGTAGTGAGAGGCAGGGGAAAGGTCAAGATCTAACATCAGATAGATGTGCGTTGAAATCCTGCTTTGCTGTTCAACTGATTTAGCTGAACCAGCGTATTGTTAAAGAGGATCCTAATCCCTACCACAGAGGAAGATCGGGCATGATGAATACAGGAAACAATGTGAGAAGAGCAACATCCACGGGTCAGGGACACACTTGCTTATTAAAACATGGAAGTGTTAGAACTGTAGAAAGTGCAGAAAGCCCGGACATCTGGGGGAACTCATTCTGCCCAAGGGACTGAAGAAGGGAAAGCTCTCTACTTGAGGGGACTTTTGAGTTGGGCTTTGAAGGATGAATACGAGTCCCCCATAAACAGAGGAAATTGAGATGAAAAGGCAAAGTGTCACATAGGGAGAGCACTCCCAGCCTCTACATGGAACTACAGCAAGAAGAATTTTATTAAGAAGAAAGGACTTCTCACTCCAGAGCTTGGGGACAATTCTAGTCCAGATTTGACTAAAGGTGTAAAGTGGCCCAAGAAGGGTCAAGGGCCCCTTCATCATAAGTCAGAGGCCAACTTGTCCATCCCCCTATGGTTAAGCCACCCAATTACTTTGTCCCTAAACCTGCTTCCTTTGTGCTAGAAGGGAGTCCCTCCTTAAGTGAGGAGGGGAAGAAGAAGGAGGCTCCCCTCTGATTCCTGGGTTTATAGCCAACAGTCTGGGCCCAGGGCCAAGCAGCCCCCTTCCCTCCCTCTCCAAGAGCCTGATCCCCACACTGCCTAGCTCCTTCATTTCTCCCTGCAGCCTTGATCCAGGGCAGTGATACCAAATTGGAAAATAAGCCCCCTCTCCTGGGCCAGGGAGGGACAGAAGGAGGCAGGGCCCATTTTCTAGGTCAGAACGCCTTGTCCTTGCCCTTCCTCCCCCAGCCCATGTTTTTCAAAACTAGACCTTGGGGAGAGAGGGAGAGGGGAGAGTGTGGATGCTTTTGTGTGTGTGACTGAGTGTGTATGTCTGTGTGGAGAGAGAGAGAGGGAGGGAGAGAGAACAGAGCCTGGGAGTGTGTGTGTGGCTGTGTGACTGCGTGACTACGTGCAAGAGAGACAGGGGTGTGTGTGTGTGTGTGTGTGTGTGTGTGTGTGTGTGACTCCAGCAGCAAGCTGTACCTTAAAGGCACAGACCCTGCCTCTGCCCTGCTCCACTCCACCTCCACCCCAGCCAGAAACACCTCCCACCACCATCAGCTGGGAACCAGAGCCGGCCAGTCCCTAGTGACTCCTGCCCGAGAGAAGAGAAGCAAGCCCCACTCCTCGGCTGAGGCTTTGAGAGCTCAAAAACGGGTCCTACAGGAGGAAGAAGAGAGGGGCTTTATCCCTAAGGAAAGGAGGGCCTCCCAGAGGACGGGGCGCTGGTGTGGGCAGGAGGCCCAGCTCTGGGCCAAGACTGCCTGGTTAAGGGTCCCAGCTCTTCACTTACTAAGGGCGGGGTGGGTGGAAGGAGGCCACAACCTCCACACTCTCTCACAGGGCGGGGACTCGGAACAGAACTGTGCAGCAGTCCCGGATGGAGACCACGGCGTATGGGTGGTGGCAGGACACCCTCGAGGGCAGGCGAGAAGGCCCCCTCTCAGGTCAGGCAGCCTTCCTGCCATCTTGGCAGCTGGAGCGTGCAGAACCAAGAGCAGGGGTGTTTGTTTTCTTCCCACAGCAACCTGCCCCTCCCCCCATGCTCACACAGGGTTTTGGCTCCAAGGCAGGAGGTGATGGGTGGAGCATTGAGAGGCTAAGACCCGGTTTCTGCCTTGGCCTCCGACTCCCTGCCTGACCCTGGACAGGTCCCCTACCCTCTCTGGGCAGCTGCTGCTTGCTCTGTGTAATGCAGACATTGGGTTCAGAGAATCTACCAACTCTTCTGGCTCTGACATTCCCTGGTTCTGGGTCCTATGACGCATCATGCGATGAGAATATGTCTCCATTGGAAGAGGATCAGAAATTACCCAGCCCTGAATCCTCCTGGCCCTATCCCAGAACCACAAAAAAGCAGGGTGCGCTTAAATGCCCATGAAAGTTTCCTGGTCCACCTCCTCCATTTCACAGGGGAGGAAACTGAGGCTGGGAGGTGGAGGATGAAGGTAATGATTTGCCCGAGATGTACAGGGACTGGGAGCCCAAGCCAGGACTGGAGCCCTGGTCCCCTGGTCAAAGGGGGTTCCTCCAGCTACTCCGCTGAGCCCGAGTCGCCAAAGAGGCAGCAGGAGCCGGGAGGTCCGGAGGAGGAGGAACAGCTGGGGGTGCCGCTCAGCCGCCCC